>NC_052346.1:4657214-4767214 GCF_016432855.1 Salvelinus namaycush
TTGATTAGACTGTGTGTGTGTGTGTGTGTCTGTAAGTGCATGTGTGTGTGCACATGTGTGTGTGTGTCTGAGGAAGAGGGAGTGGGGTAATAGCGTTTCCCTTCTTTATCTACAGCGGACCAGTAGTTTGTGTGTGAGGACGATTTAAGCTCTAGTGGCCACATGACAGTGACCTCAGGCAAGTTGTGGGAACTATGGTTGAGTGGAAAGTCGTTTTTTATAAGACATAATAGAATTAATACTGGTCCATATTGGTTTATAGAAACGGCTATTCAAACATGGCAAAATAACCTGGAATTTATTTCTAGGGGGAAGAATGGTTTTTACTGCTGGTGCACGTCTATTTAAAAAATCAGTTTGACAACAGTCATTGAGACCGACTCACTTCCCATAGAAACTCACCTCCCTTTACATTTCTGTCTGAGGGGTCTTGGTCGCCATCCTGTCTCCCCCTAGGCAGTCGAGGAAGCAATGTCAAACAATATGATTTCCTACTGCCAAGGCGCTTAAAAGGAAATCGCCCGTACTCAAGAAAACGAGTCTCAGAAAAGCTCATCTCTGCGCTTTGAGAAAAAACTCTTCCATCGGTTTTTCTCACACCAAGCAGGCCAAGCAGTCAGTGTTCAAAATAAATACCCCAGACCAGCTCATTATGCTTTTCCTCAGTGCTTGTTGGCACTTTGCAGGCCCCGTCTTACTAGATCAGCACCAGGACAATGTACCTGACTGGGGTCTTGGCAGCTGGGGGTACTTTAGGGAGGAAGAAGGTGCTCCCTCTGCCCTTCCGCCCTGCTCCTTCTGTTGTTAACCTCGGGAAGGAGAACAATGATGCTCGCTTTACAGTGCTTGGTGCTTGTCTGAATTCCGTATAAATCAGAAAACTAGAATGGACAAAGCCCGTCAGACCACGGCAATTTCACACTCATGGCTACACAGAACATTGACTTAAATGGGAATGTCCCTTATGGCAATTATATTCCTGTGCTCTTGATACTGAGGGCAGCTGTTGAATGGAGAGAGAAGGGGGAAATACCTTGAAAACAGTCTGGGACACCTGATAGGAGAGGACAGGGTGGTTCTTTCTGTTCTGTGATATAAGGAAATCCTTTATTCTACATTTTGTCTTGTGTCTGTCCCAAAGCTCCTTGACTCCCTTATCATTCTTGTTCTCACTCTTATGCTCCTTGCTGTTCCTAGGCCGTCATTGTAAATAAGAATGTGTTCTTAACTGACTTGCCTAGTTAAAGAAAGGTTAAAGATTTTTTTATTTATTAAATCATTCGCAGACCCATGTTGTCTAGATCTACACAATGTGGCTTGATTGCTGTACACTCCACACCAAACACGATTTCCACATTTCTGGAGGTCATGGCATACATACAGTATGGTCCCTCTAGGTCAGTCACAGCAAGATAGATGATTTTGACTCTTAGCCTAATTTGAAATAGGGGAGACAGTCCACTGGGGCCTTTGCCTTCCCACACTGCTCATAAAAAGGTTATTATTAACATAATCAATCTTCATACAGACCAGTTAGTCACAAATGAAAAATATTCCCATCAGGGATAGTTCACATTTTAAAGTAGAAAATAAGATGAAACTTCAAAAAGGTGAACTATCTCTCCAGCAGGGTTTACTGAAGTTTGGCACCTGAAGGATAGCCTTCCGTAGAGGTACTGTAATTGTAGAGTAAAGCAGCCATGACTTTGTTATGTTATGTCTTGGTAGACACCCACACCATTTACTCCCAGTTATTGCCACCTGGGAGCTACAGACTAAAGGGTTTGGATCATCTTTAGCCTATCCTTATAGTCTATTCGCAATTCCACACTTTTACTTGACTTTTAGAAGTCTGGCCAATGACGGTAATGGACTCCTGAATCGTTCAGTCCCTTTTACTTATTTACTTTTAAGAGACTACTTAAGACCATTTTTCAATTTCACAGAGCATAGCCCTATATCTTTAAACAATATGGAGAATTAGCTTTGATTGAATAATTGCCACTAATCATTCGAAGCTTAATTATTTATCAAGCAACTTATTTAAGTGTCTAAAGTCAACTGCTTCTACGAAAGGTTAATGAGAAAGGTATATATAGTGTGTACAAAGGCATCAGCACCATCTAACTATGGATGTCTCAGAGTTTGTCTGACATCATGTCCTTTCCTTTCAGCCTCCAACACCATTCTTTCATGTCACTCGAAGCCCATTGAATACTGTTGGCCACATTTCGCCTCAAGGTCACAGGACAATGTAATATTAAGAGATTACATCAGGATAAGGGTCCACCCATTATTAATAACAATAGTCTAAGCTCTGAGAAAGTATGACTTCCCTATTATGACTTTCTCCTGCTCTCTATATTGTTTGGCTTGCTGCTCTTTTCCTTCCTATGTCATGTTTGTTTTATTTTCGGCTCGATTTCATGTCACTTATCTTGCATGTGCTCTCTGGTTTATCATCCGATTTGCTCGGTGCTGCTAGCATGATCACCAGAAGCACAAACAAAAAGTCTAAAAGACAAGGATGGTTTTGTCTTTGGAGACAATGCCAGAGCAGTTGACTATAAACTGCTTTAATATGTTTTGGCTGCAATCCCTTGGCCTGAAAGAGTCAACTTTAGATCTCAAATTCATCTGACAGGTCGGATAATATTTCATTACTAACAAAAACAAGGCTTAATCCTTCAACGTCACAGCAGATGCTACAGATCTATGCTGGCTTAGAAACTGCTAATGTAAAGTTATATGTGTTGTCCAAGGCATGCATCCACACATACATGCACGCGCCAGTGGTGTAAAATACTTGAGTAAAAATACTTTAAAGTACTAATTAAGTACAACTTTTACATTTACTTCACTGCGTTCCTAAAGAAAATTGTGTATTTTGTGCTCCATACATTTTCCGTGACACTCAAAAGCACACAAAGTTACATTTTGAATGCTTAGCAGGACAGGACAAGGGTCCAATTCACACACGTTTCAAGAGAACATCCCTGGTCATCCCTTTTTCCTCTGATCTAGCGGACTCACTAAACACATACTTCATTTGTAAATTATGTATAAGTATTTGAGTGTGCCCCTGGCTATCTGTATATTTAAAAAACAAGAAAATGGTGCTGTCTGGTTTGCTTAATATAAGGAATAAAAAATATTTTGTACTTTTACTTTTGATAATTAAGTATATTTTAGCAATTACATTTACTTTTGATACTTAAGTATATTTAAACCCAATACTTTTAGACTTTTACTCAAGTAGTATTTTACTGGGTGACTTTCACTTTTACTTGAGTAATTTTCTATTAATGTATCTTTACTTTTACTCAAGTATGACAATTGGGTACTTTTTCCACCACAGACAGACAGACAGACAGACAGACAGACAGACAGACAGACAGACAGACAGACAGACAGACAGACAGACAGACAGACAGACAGACAGACAGACAGACAGACAGACAGACAGACAGACAGACAGACAGACAGACAGACAGACAGACAGACAGACAGACAGACAGACAGACAGACAGACAGACAGACAGACAGACAGACAGACAGACAGACAGACAGACAGACAGACAGACAGACAGACAGACAGACAGACAGACAGACAGACAGACAGACAGACAGACAGACAGACAGACAGACAGACAGACAGACAGACAGACAGACAGACAGACAGACAGACAGACAGACAGACAGACAGACAGACAGACAGACAGACAGACAGACAGACAGACAGACAGACAGACAGACAGACAGACAGACAGACAGACAGACAGACAGACAGACAGACAGACAGACAGACAGACAGACAGACAGACAGACAGACAGACAGACAGACAGACAGACAGACAGACAGACAGACAGACAGACAGACAGACAGACAGACAGACAGACAGACAGACAGACAGACACACACACACACACACACACACACACACACACACACACACACACACACACACACACACACACACACACACACACACACACACACACACACACACAGTTACTCTACCTGAGATGCAGCTGCTTAGACCAGGCTGGTGCCTTTTCTGTTAAAAATGAAAATGCAGAAAGGTTTTCTCAGTGCTCAGGTGACAGGGAAGAAAAGTGAAGGACTCTCAATATTAGGGGTAAGGAATATTGTAGTAGAACAGTCGTAGTCTCCGTTTCAGTATTAAGGCAAAAAGCTGTCCCTGAGAGGGTGAAATCCAGAGGTCTTGGTCTCTCTTTCTAGGGTGTGTCTCTGTTCAGACAGAAGACTGCTCGTCTTGTCTTGACACAGAAAGTTGTGTCTGTCAGGGTAAAGCAGAAAACTTAGTCTCTTTCAGTGTCCTGGCTAAAGATGACTGGGTTTGTCCCCCAATGTCGAGTCTCTCAAAAAGAGTCCAAGCAGAAAGCTGTTTATCTCTCTCCTCTGGGGCAGAAAATTGAGTCTCTCACCAGTTGGCTTGATGTGTTGAGGGATCAAATCCACTATCTGTCAATGATCAGCGGAAGAAAACAGAATCTTTCAACTGTAAGAAAACTAAAATGTTTTCGTCAACTATAATTACTATTTCCCTCTCTTTCTCTTTTTTCATTCCTTGGCAGAGATCAGGGTAGAGGGACTGGTGATGCAGACTTCGAGGACGGACGGAGTAGATGAGGGCACAGACCTCAGGCTGATGAGCAAGAGCAGCTGTTTGTAATGTAGGAGACTACTAAACAGACCACGGGCAGAAATGCAGCCTTAAGCATGGTGGCAGTGGAAGAAATACCAGACATCACTTGTGGCCTGTCCTTCCTACCATACCCAGCACCCGGCAGCCCTCCAATAGCCTCCTCCCTTCCTCCTCCTCCTCTCCTCCTCCTCCTTTGCCTTCCTCTCTCTCTCAGCCCACAATGCCCTCGGTTTGCCTGCCTGGTAATCTATTCTAGAGAGAGGAATATCTCAGGTCAGGAGGGGAAGTCAGATTGTATTAGAACACAATGGCAATTCTACATTGGCCACTAACTCCCATTTTGTCTCTGCTCCCTGAACCATACATAGACCCACACACACGCACACAGGAGTGCACCGCACACGCACACACACAGACTGAGCGAAAGAGAGGGGCTCATGCAATCTATTTTCAAGTAACCAAATTACAACCTGATTTTCCAAGAGTTCTCCTATGGGGACAGCCGAAAAACCCTTTTAGGTTCTAGATAGCACCTTTTATTCTGAGAGAGTGTACAGTGGTAACTGTAGAAATGGCCTGTAAGCTGTTGAATGTTAACATCAAGACAACATTGGAGACATTATCATATCAGCCTTGTAATATTGTACTTACACCAGTGAAACCCTTGACGCCCATGGTCTCCCCTACACTCCTAGAAAAATAGGTGTTATCTAGAACCTAAAAGGGTTATTTGGCTGTCCCATAGGAGAACCCTTTGGAGAACTCTTTTTGGTTCTATGTAGAACCCTTTTGTGTTCCAGGTAGAACCCTTTTCACAGAGGGTTTTACCTGGAACCAAAAAGGGTTCTCCTATAGGGACAGCCAAAGAAACCTTTTGGAACACATTTTTAAATAATCAGAATATAGGCTGTGTTCTGGCATTGATATGGACAGCTGCAGTATTCCAACCGTTCAAAATTCAACTGATCGCCTACAGCCCTGGCATGATTCGACGACAATTATTCCTTCTACAAAAACAAATGTGCCTTTCACAAAGGACCATGGAGAATTTTCAGGCAAGCACATGGTTGGTCTAAAAAATCAGATTTATAGCATCAACTGTCATGTCAGTCATTGTAGACCAATCAGCATGGCCAGAGGAGCTCAATCGTAACCACACAGAGAGAGTGTTTGTCTCCTGTGGGTGCTAGGCCTTTATTTACCCCTTCTTCTCCAACCTCAAATCAGAAAGAACAGCTTTGTGATGTTCAGACTTGTGACAAAACATCTGTCCGAGAGGGTACACATTTAGCCGGTTTTCTTGGTAGGTGATTGTCTAGTCTGGAGTTAGGTTCCTGGCACCAGTGTCCACACAAATCTGGGGGAAGTTAACACTACTTTAGACTTTCTATAACAGAAGTGTTGTTTTCCTGCTTAAATGTTGACAATCATGTTAAAGGGAAAGTACATTCCAAAATCAAAGTTGGTCAGATGTTTTCAGGCATTTCAAAAGTGGTCTTATGTTGAGATAAGTATCTGTCCCAGGCCATCTGTGGAATGGAAAAGATAATCGCCATATAATTTCCAGATTTTAGTATGCGCTTATCATTTTCCATTTATTTGGAATTTGAGGCGTATACATGTAGCTGTATCTACACATTCGATGGCATAGGACATAGACTCATCTCTACATTAGGCCACATTTAATGTCGGAAAACATCCAAGTTAGATATTTGGAGTGAACTGCCCCTTTAATTTGAATGAATAGGTCTGTATCAGGAAGCTGTTTACAGCTTCTCAATCTTTACTCTTTACAGGTTTCTAAATCTTTTCATGTCCTAGTTCGGTTGGCCACTCAACACGCTTTGGGTTGGACCAATCACAGCTCTGTCAAGGAGCATTAGACAATACAGTGACCTGTGCCAGCAATAGGGGGCTTTTGACCTGTGAGACAACCTGTAGGGGGCCCCAGTTGAAGCAAATGGGAAACATCGATGTTCCTCTTTCTGATGAAGTCGGTTTGGCGGCCAAAATGTTATGTGATACGCATTAGGTGATAATCATTAGGCTAAGGTGATAATCCTTTCACTCTCTGTCTCTTCCACTGTTCTCGGTAATTCCCTCCCTCCCTCCCTCCCTCTACGGTGATGGGGTTTGTAACTTTAAGTGGAAAGCGTGAGCAGGCCTCTAGCACTTGTCATCAGCACCACTCTGACTCCTGACACCTCTCATATCACGTCTCTATATTGCTGGTCATGAGAACGTAGATAAAATGCCTTCCCTTTATTTAGCACTCTCACTCCACCCAGCGTAGGTGAGAGCAATGCCAGGGCAACCGCCTGCCTATGAGCCTATCAGGAAGAGCCTTGCTTATGTCCTGATAAAAGGGGAAAGGGGAGAGAGAGGACACACTAATGTGGTGAGAATGGGTACACTGACTAGATTCAGCAACCTAATGTAACCGTTCAGAATACTTAAGTACATATTTCATCTAGGGGTGGGTCCAGACCTGGGTTCAAATAGTATTTGTTTTCCGGCCCAATACATTAGTTGCACTTGATTGAGCTTGCCTAGTGGAATGAAACCAATAAATTGTGCCAAAAGTGCAAACCCCGCACACCTGGCACCTCCAAGCTTAATTAAACAATCAAAGTACCTGAAATGGGACAGGTCTGGATGGGATATGATGATTTATATAATGAAAACGAGTTAATATGCAGATTTACAGAATAGAGTAAGCCAAAAGACTTAATGTATAGAAAATGAGAGGAGTTGTCCAACTGTTGCTAATCTTCGTCATTGTGAAATTCCAACTCAATCTCTTAAATAGTTCAACCAAATTCCAAAATGACATTGGTTTACTGTGGCATGAATCCAATGCCAGTCTCTATCTCGATATAATGTTTCATGTCCAAATCATACCAAAATGTCTACAATTGATTCTGTAGCTCAATTTAAGGGCTGGATTCAATCCGTATCGCGGAAGACCTGTATTAACATTTTAAGGTAATCTTCTGAATGAGACAACATATGCAGTGTTTAACTGTGAATGCAGTCTCAGCGAACGCGGGAACATTGCCCTAAAACTTCAATCGAGCAATCTTCAATCTTCAATCTTCTGCTATACGTCTGCGATAATCTAGCCTTAAGTTTATGATTTGGACAATGAAAAAAATGTCCTAGTCCAATAGCATGAATACCATTATGTGTTGCCATAAAAGCATATGCTAAGTGGAATATATTATTATTACATGTAAAACTTTCACATTATGTCAATATGTGACATGCATATTAGATGTTGTCTCATTCATAAGTGACATATTTGTTGGAAATTGGGTACATTGTTGGGTACATTTTGCCACAATTCTATTGATTTAGTCTTGAGAGAGAGAGACGGTGCCGCAAAGTAGTATGGGTTGCACCTCCATCACTCGGTGACATTGCCATTGTTATCAACGTTCCACAGATGCTGCAGCCGCATTGGTGTCCAAAAGTAGAACGGGAGCAAATGACTGTTTCACCCAGTGATGTAGTCGAGTCACTAAACCTCAAGTCTGAATCGAGTCAGACGGTTTAAAATTGGAGGTGGAGCGGAGTCTATCTGCCTGCCTGCCCACGCTCATCGCTTGCTCCCCCGCAGCTGATGTAGGCTGTGTGGCGTCCTTCCCACTGCAGAATAGAACTGCACAGCGCGTCCGTGCTGCTATTATGAACTGTGCTTATCACTGAAAAGCTCTCAATCTCTCCAAAAACTCTAGTTCAGTCCACTTGGCAGTCAGATTTTAGTCACAGAGATCATTTTGTCTCATCTCGTTTTAGTCAACTGAAATGTAATTATAGTTTGTTCTGGGCCTATTTAGTCAAATGCCACTGAAATATAGGTGTTTGACTAATATTTTAGTCATTATTTTTATTGGCTAAATGAACACTGTTGTGTTGCAATGTCAGCACAATCATGTCGTTTGGCTTCACAATTGTAAAAAAAAGACATAGGCGTCTCTTTAGGAGGTTAATACTTTGACCATTAAAATCTCTGTCTCGAGCACAAAAAGAGACAAAAACAAAAAGCAAAGTAGACCCCTTGGTGTTCGCCTCTGTTTCCCCTGGTGGACCCGTGTCACCTCTCATTCTTTTCTTTAACCTCCCTGAACAATAAGGAGAAAGACAGCAGCTTTCCCTACTCAGCAAAAGGGTTCCCTCTTATCGACTCCGCCCAACAAAAGTTGTGCTGATATTTCTTTCCCCGAACTGACATCTGAATTTGGTATTAAGAATAGAAAGAACAGAGAGAGAGCGAGAGACAGAGAGGGGAAAGCACTTTGTGCGATGGCGACCCGGCCCGGCCCGCCCCGGGAACGTTCTCACTGCAAGGAAAAGTGAATACCAGACACATTTTCAACTCAATTTTCAATTTCACGGTACTCTGTCAAATCCTTGCTCCTCTCTGAATTACCTCATGCAAGATAAAGTATGTGAAGTTGGAATTATTAGGAACTCTTCCAGTTTGAAAAAAGAGTTTAACAGTGAAGTTAACATGAATTCAGATAACATGAATTCATTCTTCATTGATCTTTGGATGATTCTGAATTAGCAGTCTATCCAACCAACAAGACAAAATTGCAGTCCAAACCTTTGAAGTGTTCCTGAAAAGTGCATACAAGATAGTCCTACGGTCACACACAATATCCACTATAGTGCCTTTTGAAGAGTCATGAAACTATAGAAAAAAGAGATTAGAAAACCATAGGCCTACAATGACTTTGTGACAACAATCTTACATGTTGATATTCAGTGCACTTTAGCCGACCCAACTTTGATAGTTGTGGGAGGTTTTGAATGGATTGCAGGTGTCTGAGTAAAAAAAACATTTTTATATATATTTTTGGTTTTGATGAAAAAATACTCCAGTCTGAACTGAAACGACTAAAACTAGGTAGAAAGTGGCTCAACGATTTAAAGAGATTGAACGGGATCTTAAGTACTTACAAATTTGTAACGTATTGTACGAATCGGAATTCCTAACATATCATATGAATTGCAGGAAACAAATTGTTATTCATATAGAGTTGCTCTTTATGTGGTCCTTCACATGTGAGATATGTCTGAAAAAATATATACATTATGATGAAAATTACCAATTAGAAAGTTCTATGTGCACAAACACCTTTAAACTTGGTGCTACAACGTACTATCAGCAATCCAATCACACATAGCTGGGTTATCAATCAAACATAATGATATGCAAGATGAGTTCATGAAAGTGGGAGACATCACAAAACAGTTCTGAGATCTGGGACTTGTTTACTCATCCAGAGCTAAGCTTTAGCAATGTTCTCCATAGGATATGGTGTATTTGTCATTTTTAAACTATCCTTTTTATGTGTGAACATGTATTAATATATTTGATGATGCGATGAGAAAGAAGGGAAGGTGTTCTTTTATCTAATCATTAAATGTCTGTACTTTTTCTATTGAAATTGAAATGATTTTAAAATACTCTACCCAGAGGAAATTGCCGCCACTATTTCAACGTAATTTCCTGTCCTAGAAAGAAAACGCACGTTTAGGTTCCACCTCCGAAGAACGACGAAGGCTACTTATACTTATTTATGAATTGGGTGTGGGAATTTCAATGTGGAGTAAACATCAACAAATAGGGCACTGACAGCTGTCAGTGTAGCTAGCTAGCATGCTAACCTTATCTAGCTAATGTTATGTGCTATTGCTGGTGTTTTTTTACTACACTGTATTCAATAGATTAGCCAGCTGGCTCTATGGCTTTTTCTGGAGCAGGATTTGTCATAAGCATTGATTTAGGGAAACCCCTTGCCTATCTTTAACTTTGTCATCTATTGTTATCTCCAAAGTTTGGCAGCTTCCATAAATTGCGGCCGCAAATTCGTCATAGAAATAGTTACAATAAGATGAAGTGCCTGTAATATGGATAACTATTGAAAGATAGCTGATATGCGTTTTTCTACATTGTAATGGACATGTTGCAATCTTTGGTAAGCCGGCTGCTGGCAGGCTTCTGCTGTGGTACAACAAAGCGCGTGCTCATGGTTCTCACATGGGAAGTGATGATAGGCTACAATGACTTCTCACTGGGCACAGACGTCAGTTCAATGTCTAGTTTTGATTTACATTTGGTTGAGTTGTCAACTATTCTGAATTCAACGTGAATTCAACAAAGATGGTTTGGTCATTGGATTTTGGTTAAAGTTGACACAAAAAAATGCTCTTACATTGATGACTTTTTTGCAAATCCAATGATTTTTCCAACCACGTTGATTCAACGTCATCATATTTTTTGTTGTTGGTTGAAATGACATGGAAACAACATTGACTCAACCCAATTTTGCCCAGTGGGTTTGCTCATGATCATGCACGCCACGAACGACATGTAACTTTAAGTTCCTTGAACTTTCTTTCGAGGGTGCCTTTTCATTATCTGGATAGACACTTGTGGTTTCTATCGTTACACCAATCAAAGCAGGGGAACGTGTAGTGAAGCAAAAGTACTACTACTGCTACTACCTACACTTTACTGACTTTATTGTCCCCATGGGGAAATTTTGTTGCAGTGTCATTTACACGTTTAAAGTGGCGTTTAAATACAAAACATCTTATTTAACTAGGCAAGTCAGTTAAGAACACATTCTTATTTACAATGGCAGCCTAGGAACAGTGGATTGACTGCCTTGTTCAGGGGCAGAACGACAGAGTTTTACCTTGTCAGCTCGGGGATTCGATCTAGCAACCTTTCAGTTACTGGCCCAACGCTCTAACCACTAGGCTACCTGCCACCCAAATTGACAGCACAACTTTCATAACAGTTACATACGAATATAAAGAGACTAGCCTGCTGGCCTTACTGGGTCGATAGGAACATTAGCCTGAGCTATTTAGAAGGGCTATCACACCTGTCACAAATGATTGTCTAGTTCTGTTTTTCCTGCAGAGGGGAGCCCTATACCTGCGCCCAGCAGGGAGTAGTTCAAAGTCCGGGTACAGGGGGTGGCTTGGATCTAAAATTATTTAGTGAGCCTTGCAGAGGGCCTTGACCTTAAAGATCTCATCCAGGCCTGTCTGTTTGACTCCAAGTACCCTGCATGCTGTGGTTATAATCCTTCTCAGCATATTTCTCTGGCTGACAGTGGCATTGCCAAACCAACAAACAAACAGAGTCAGTACAGTCAACATTAAAAGTACAGTCTCTGTTGACTCTTTTTGTAGATCAGGTCTGTACATTTATTCCACTGAAGAGTATTGTCCAAGAGGACACCCAGATATTTGTATTCCTCTACAATCTCTATGTTCTGACCTCTGATAGATGTTGCAGGTAGGTGTCTATGAAGTCTATGCACATCTCTTTGGTCTTGTTGGTATTGAGGACCAAGTGTGATTCATCACACCATTCTACCAAGTAATTTAGGACCGGGCCATGGTGTTCCTCATCATCATGCAACAGGCTGATCAAGGCAGTGTCATCAGCGAACTTAACGAGGTGTCTGTCAGGATGGGAACTATTACAACTATTAGTGTACAAGATGGACAGGAGTGGGGACAAAACACATCCCTGAGGAGAGCCTGTGTTGGTGGTGCGTATGTCCGACACATGTGGACCTATTTTGACCCGCTGTGAGCGCTGGCTCAGGAAGTCCAACAGCCACAAAACCAGCCCCTCATCTAAGGAGAAGTCCCGAATGAGTCTCTGTGCCAGAATGTAAGGCTGGATTGTGTTGAAAGCAGAAAAAAAGTTAACATCCAAAACCCTGACATGGGATTTGGCACCCTCTAGATGTCTATAGACCATGATGAGGAGAGTAAGAATGCCATCCTCAACTCCTCTGCTGGGCTGATAGGCAAACTGAAACGGGTCGAGGAGCTTCTAGGTGGCGCTGAGAACATTACAATTCACAATTTTCTCAAGTCATTTCATTACTAAAGATGTCAAGGCGACAGGGCGGTAGTCATTCAGCACAGAGGGATTAGATGCTTTAGGAATGGGTATAATTATAGAGTTTTTCCACATTACTGGCACGTGTTGCTGGTCGAGTGAAGATTGGTAATGTCTGTAAAAACACTGTTTTTACAGACATTTTCTACTACTACTACTACAACATTCTGTAGGGTTGGGTCTCTTGGTCTAGATACCTGACTCACAGTCATCCCTCTGCCTTGGCCTAATCTCACACTGCTTGGTGGGGTACCTCACCGTCTGACTGCACATAATGTACATGCTAGACTCATAGAGTCATTCAGTTTCTACCGATTGACCCGGTTCAGTTTATTTCTCCACAAATAGGATTTATGAAATGGCAAAAGAACAAAACCTTGGTGTAGATTACAGATCTAGATCAAAGTTATATATTTTTGAGTTTGAGGAAAATAAATGTACCAAGTTCCATTGTGATGTCTCTCAGGAAGCTAAATGTGAGTGCTATTGAGTATCATAACACAATCTTTTGAACTGTGGCCTTTTAACAAGAAGTATTCAAGTTTTAGACATAATTACAATTTCCAGGTACTTCCCTCGTTTCAAGGTATCACGTTTCAAGGTAAGACCCAGATGCAGACAACGGTTTATTAATCCAACAGGGGCAGGCAAAAGACGGGTCAAGAGCAGGCAGAGGTTCTGAGGTGAGTGCAGACAGAGCAGAAGCCAAGGTGCTGTAACCCCGGATAAAGCGTTCATAAAAGTTGGCAAACCCCAGGAAACGTTCCCGGGATCCATCTGGACACTCCCAGCAGAGATGATGTAACCCAGAAAGGAGATGGTGGAGCAATGGAACTCACACTTCTCTGCCTTCACAAATAGTTGACTCTCCAGAAGGCGTTGAAGAAACTGCCGAACGTGGAGCACGTGTTCTTGGGGGGAGCGGGAGAAGACGAGGATGTCATCAATGTAGACAAAGACGAACCGGTTTAACATGTTGAGGAGGACATCATTTACCAGAGCCTGGAACACAGCAGGGGCGTTGTTGAGGCCAAAAGGCATGACCAGATACTCTCGTATCCGCACCAAGTGGTAGGCGTTCCGTAGATCCAGCTTGGAAAACACAGTGGCCCCCTGGAGCGGCTCAAAGGCTGAGGAAATGAGTGGTAGCTGGTAACGGTTCTTAATAATAGTAATGTCATTGAGTCCCCAGTAGTCAATGCACGGGTGCAGAGTCTTGTCCTTTTTCTCCATGAAGAAGAACCTTGCCCCGGTGGGAGAGGAAGAGGGACGGATAAATCCAGCAGATAGGGATTCCCCAATGTAGGTCTCCATAGCCTTGGTCTCCGGTCCTGACCGGGGCGGCGTGGTGTTAGGGAGAAGGTCAATCCAACAGTCATAGGTTTGGTGCGGCAGAAGCAAAGTGGCCCGGGCCTTGCTGAACACCTCCCGTAGGTCCGGGTACTCCGCGGGGATGGCGGAGAGGTCCGGGGCACCTTCCGAGCCCCCAGAAAGATGTCCCGGGGCAGGTTGCGCTGACTTCAGACAATGGGTGTGGCAGAAGGGACTCCAGCCCATGATGGCACCCGTAGACCAGTTGATGAGGGGATTGTGTCGCTTGAGTCAGGAGAATCCCAAAACCATGGGAATCTGAGGAGACTTGATGAGCAGAAAATGAATAGTCTCACTGTGAATCCCTGACACCCGTAGGTTGATGGGAGTGGTATTATGAGTGACCCGGCCTATAGAGCGCCCATCCAGCGCTCTAACATCCATGGGAATGGAGAGGGGCTGAGTTGGATGTTCAGCTCGGAAGCCAGGGTTGCGTCCAAAAAGTTCGCTTCGGCCCCAGAGTCAATGAGAACTTAAAGAAATGTAGACTGGTTCCCCACAGCAGAATGGCATGAAAAGGGGTGCGAGCAAGGGAAGCAGAAAAGTTCTCCATATGGCCCACTAGAGTACTCGCTCCTACCGGTGAGCCTGGTCTATTAAAGGACAAGAGGACACAAAATGACCGAGAGTCCTGCAATACAGACAACTCTTTGTGTTGATCCTGTATTGCCGTTCCTCTAGCAACAGCCCAGCTTTGCCTAGTTGCATAGGCTCGGGAAGAGGTGACTCGGCCGTCTTCCGCGACTCTCGGTGGAGGTCAGTAAGCCTCAGGTTCTCTCGGCAACGGGACTGTCGGGGACTTCAGGGATGACTCGGAGGCCTGGTGAAATCCCTGGACCTGTGAGCGAAATTGAATTTCCTCTCCCTCCGCCATTCCCGTAATCACCCATCGATGCGGATGGTCAACGCGATGAGGGGATCCATAGGCAAGCTCGTCCTTGACCTCCTCCGAGACGCCGTGCAGAACATATCGAACAGCGCTTCCTGGTTCCATGCAATCTCCACTGCCAACATGCGTGAATCCACTGCATAGTCTGCCACACTGCAGTGTAAATCCATGCTAGGTAAAGCTCCGCCTTATCTCAGTTCACTGGTCACGATAACAACACCCACCCGTAGCACGTGCTCCAGCAGGTATATCTCACTGATCATCCCCAAAGCCAACACCTCATTTGGCCGCCTTTCCTTCCAGTTCTCTGCTGCCTGTGACTGGAACGAATTGCAAAAATCGCTGAAGTTGGAGACTTTTATTTCCCTCACCAACTTTAAACATCTGCTATCTGAGCAGCGAACCGATCGCTGCAGCTGTACATAGTCCATCTGTAAATAGCCCACCCAATTTACCTACCTCATCCCCATACTGTTTTTATTTATTTACTTTCCTGCTCTTTTGCACACCAGTATCTCTACTTGCACATGATCATCTGATGATTTATCACTCCAGTGTTAATCTGCTAAATTGTAATTATTCGCTCCTATGGCCTATTTATTGTCTACCTCCTCATGCCTTTTGCACACAATGAATATAGACTCTTTTTTCCCCCTACTGTGTTATTGACTTGTTTATTGTTTACTCCATGTGTAACTCTGTGTTACTGTGTTGTTGTCTGTCCACACTGCTATGCTTTATCTTGGCCAGGTCGCAGTTGTAAATGAGAACTTGTTCTCAACTAGCCTACCTGGTTAAATAAAGGTTAAATAAACATTTTTAAAAAATAATAAAAAAAACTGCGGGAGTTCTGGCGAAGCTGGATTAGCTTTTCAGCAGCTTCTCTCCCGGAGAACGGGGCATCAAAAACCTTCTTCAGCTCTCCCACGAACCCCTCCAGATTAATGCATGTGGCCGGCTGTTGTTCCCATACAGAAGTAGCCCAGGTGAGAGTCCTCCCAGACATCAGCATGATGAGATAGGCTATCTTGGAGCGATCCGAGGGGAAGGAGGAGGGCTGAAGCTCGAAGACGGGGGAACACTGAGCTAGAAACACCCGACAGGTGTGTTCAATGGCTCTCCATTGAATCATTCTGGGGGAGGTAAGCGGGGCTCCCGAGAAGGTGGAGTGACCGAAGAGAAGGCGCTGCTAGCAGCTGAGTTACTGAGGGGCTGTGGGGTTACCACTGTGGTAGGCTGCCTCCCAGACAACACGCGGAATTGCTCCAACAAAATGTCCAACGTCCAGTCATGTCGTTCAGCCAACTTTTAGACCCCCTCCATATGGCCACGAAGCAATTCCTCGTGCCTACCGATGGTGGCTCCTTGGGAGGAGATGGCGTTGCCCGTGTCTGCTGGATCAGTCATGGATAGTTCGTACTATCACGTTTCAAGGTAAGACCCAGATACAGACAACGTCGAATTAAGAACAGTTTATTAATCCAACAGGGGCAGGCAAAATACAGGTCAAGAGCAGGCAGGGGTCAGTAATCCAGATAGGTGGGGCAAAGGTACAGGACGGCAGGCAGGCTCAGGGCAGGCAGAAAAGGTCAAAACCAGGAAAACTAGAAAACAGGAACAATCAAGAGACAGGAACAGAGGGGAAAAACACTGGTAGGCTTGACGAAACAAAACAAACTGGCAACAGACAAACAGAGAACACAGGTATAAATACACAGGGGATAATGGGGAAGATGGGCGACACCTGGAGGGGGGTGGAGACAATCACAAAGACAGATGAAACAGATCAGGGTGTGACACCCTCACATCCATTGACATCTTCAACTGTTACTTTTAGCCCAGATTTATTTTCTGTGAAATAAATCTAGAGTGTAGTGGGACATAAACAATAATCTCTTGATACCCTATTTTTATAAAGAGCCCCCAGCGCTGTTAAAGCCTGGCGTGTGATAGCCACACCATGCAGGGCAGGGTTATCATCTGACAAAGTGTGTCCCATCCACATGGGTGGTGCTGAGGGAAGCCTGTATCTGAAACCTGATAGAATCCTGATCATGAGAGATGGTGTGTTTGTGTGTGTACGACTGAGAGAACGATTAAGCGTGTGTGTGCGCGTGTGTGTATGTGTGTGTGTCCAAACAGAACGGAATGGCCATTGCGTGCGCACAGGCTGATAACATTGTGTTGTAGCAGCTGGCAACAGGATCTTGGGGGTGAACTCATATCTGACTGGATGCTTTGGGTGGAACAAAAGCGCTGAGTTCTGATACTCCTTTAACTCTCTCTCTTTCTTCACCCTTTCTTTCATCATCTCTACTTCCTTCTTTCATGTATTTATCTTTTCTTGTCTTTCTCATTGCTAAACACACAATTTCTTACTCTCCACCGCTTTCTCTTTCTCTCCACTGTGACTACAGCACCAGTTCCACTCTTTCTCTTTCCTCCATTGTATGAGCCATGAGCCTATCTTTCCTCCCACTGGCCCTTCAGCCCCACACAGTCACAGAGGAAGCTCTGGATTCACTTCTGCTCAAATTGGAGGGAACAATCAATCAGCTCTTTCCCCTCTCTTCTATGGCCTTGTCCCTTGTCCATTAAGTAAGTGTGTCTGTGTCTGTGTCTGTGTCTGTGTCTGTGCGTGCGTGTGTGGTTATGGCTGTGTCCAACAGGGTGGGATCTATAGCCAACACTGGTTGTTTGGAAGCATGATTAGGGGTGAGATCATTGGTGACTATAGAACAGGGATAAGGTGTAGCCGCCAGCATTCCTGTGATGTACAGGAATGCTGGCATTTGTGACATCTGTGATTTTGAGAGTGGTCATATTTCTCCAGGGCCATATTTCTCCAGGGCCATCCCTGTGTGGGGTTTCTGTTTTGTTGTTTTTTAATTAAGGAATGTGTCTTTAACTAGTGTCAAATGCTGTGATACCACAATTATTAGACACATTAATAATATTTTGACTTACACAGTACAATGAAGCTCAATTTCATTCAAATCAAGCAAGATAACTTCACTTTGCTTAAAAACAAAAACGACAGTATATACAGTACCGGTCAAAAGTTTGGACACCTACTCGAGGCCCTGGGTCTGAACCCCGCCCTGTGCAACTGGGTCCTGGACTTCCTGGTGGGTCGCCCCCAGAAGGTAGGAAACATCACCTCCTCTTCGCTGATCCTCAACACTGGGGCCCCACAAGGGTGCGTGCTCAGCCCCCTCCTGTACTCCCTGTTCACCCATGACTACGTGGCCAAGCACGCCTCCAACTCAATCATCAAGTTTGCAGACAACACAACAGTAGTAGGCTTGATTACCAACGATGACGAGACAGCCTACAGGGAGGAGGTGAGGGTTTTGGGAGTGTGGTGCCTGGAAAACAACCTCTCACTCAATGCCAACAAAACAAAGGAGATGATTGTGGACTTCAGGAAACACCCCCCTATCTGCATCAACGGGAACGCAGTGGAGAAGGTGGAATGCTTCAAGTTCCTCGGCATACACATCACTGACAAACTGAAATGGACCACCCACAAAGATAATTTGGCTTGTCACCTAAAACCCTCTAAACCCCCTAAAACCCAATTTTTTACTGATGCACAATGGAAAGCATCCTGTCAGGCTGTATTACTGCCTGGTATGGCAACTGCACCGCCCGCAACCGCAAAGCTCTCCAGAGGGTGGTCTGCCCAACGCATTACCGGGGGCAAACTACCCGCCATCCAGGACATCTATAGCACCCGATGTCACAGGAAGGTCAAAAAGATTATCAAGGACATCAACCATCCGAGCCACTGCCTGTTCACCCCGCTATCATCCAGAAGGCTGCCTATAGGCATAGACTAGGAATCACTGGCCACTTTAAAACTTCTTCGGGTTGGTGTCCCTTCCACGGGACGGTTGAGCTAATGTAGGCTAATGCGATTATCATGAGGTTGTAAGTAACAAGAACATTTCCCAGGACATGGACATATCTGATATTGGCAGAAAGCTTAAATTATTGTTAATCTAACTGCACTGTCCAATTTACAGTAGCTATTACAGTGAAATAATACCATGCTATTGCTTGAGGAGAGTGCACAGTTATGAACTTGAAAAGTTATTAATAAACCAATTAGGCACATTTGGGCAGTCTTGATACAAAATGTGGAACGGAAATGCAATGGTTCATTGGGTCAGTCTAAAAACTTTGCACATACACTGCTGCCATCTAGTGGCCAAAATTGCACAAGATTTTTCCAGCGAAAGATAGCTTTCACAAAAACCAGAAATAGAGATAAAATGAATCACTAACCTTTGATTATCTTCATCAGATGACACTCATAGGACTTCATGTTACACAATACATGCATGTTTTGTTTGATAAAGTTCATATTTATATCAAAAAATCGGAGTTTACATTGGCGCGTTAGATTCACTAGTTGCAAAAACATCAAGTGATTTTGCATAGCCACATCGTTTCAACAGAAATACTCATCATAAATGTAGATGATAATACAAGTTATACACATGGAATTATAGATATACCTCTCCTTAATGCAACCGCTGTGTAAGATTTCAAAAAAACTTTACGGAAAAATAAACCATGCAATAATCTGAGACGGAGCTCAGAACAATAGCCAAATTAGCCGCCATGTTGGACTCAACAGAAACCAGATATTACATGATATGTGTTTCCTTACTGTCAGGACCCGGTGCGAGAAACAGTCACTAATAATCGTCAGAACCCAGAAGATGAGGCAGACACAGCAGTACTAGAGATGGTGGTTTAATTAAAGAACAAAATCTTCAGGCAAAGAAACTAAATCCACAATGTCCAAAAATAAAGCCAAGAGGCACAAAGTGGAAATCCTCCAAAATACAAAAGAAACTCCACAAAGTGGTAAAAAACAGCAGGGAAAAACAAACCTCAAAAGACTACTCAAATAATACACAAGAACTAAACCAGAGAACCTCTGGAAAATCCAACAAGAGAAATATCTATATAAAACAAGGCTTGGGCTGGGGCTGGGTGCTAACTTACAAACACTGAGCAAGGAACTGAGGAACACACAGGGTTTAAATACTAACAAGGGAATGACCTACAGGTGCAAACAATAATTAGAGCAAGAAAAACAAAAGGTACAAAAAAGGTGAAATGGGGACATCTAGTGACCAAAACCCGAACAGTCTTGGCCAAAACCTGACACTTACCTTTGATGAACTTCATCAGAATGCAGTCCTAGGAATCCCAGGTCCACAATAAATGCTTGATTTGTTCGATAATGTCCGTTATTTATGTCCAATTAGCTACTTTCGAATTGTTTACCAAACGCCCTAAACAAAGTCTCAAAGCACGTCCACTATAACGTGACGAAATGTCCAAAAGTTCCGTTACAGTCAGTAGAAACATGTCAAACGATGTACTGAATCAATCTTTAGAATGTTGTTAACATACATCTTGAATAACGTTCCAACCAGAGAATTACATCGACTTCAATTGACCGATGGAACGGAGCTCCCTCTCACGTGAACGCGGCAGTTCAATGCGTGGGCACCTCATGGAAGTGATTACTCATTCCTGTCTCCTTTGGCCCCCCCTTCACATTAGAGTCATCAGACAAAGTTCTACTGACTGTTGACATCTAGTGGAAGCCGTAGGAAGTGAAAACCCATCCATATCTCTCTGTATTTTCAATGAGAGCTTGGTTGAAAATCTGGCACCCCCAGAAAATATCCAAACAGGAAGTGGAACTTCTCAGGTTTTTGCCTGCAATATGAGTTCTGTTATACTCACAGACATAATTCAAACAGTTTTAGAAACTTCAGAGTGTTTTCTATCCAATACTACTAATAATATGCATATATTAGCAACTATGACATAGGAGCAGGCCGTTTACTCTGGGAACCTTTCATCCAAGCTACTCAATACTGCCCCTTCAGCCATAAGAAGTTAAAGTAATGATGGACTGTCGTTTCTCTTTGCTTATTTGAGCTGTTCTTGATATAATATGGACTTGGTCTTTTACCAAATAGGGCTATCTTCTGTATACCACCCCTACCTTGTCACAACACAACTGATTGGCTCAAATATATTAAGAAGAAAATAAATTCCACAGATGAACTTTTAACAAGGCACACCTGTTAATTGAAATTAATTCTAGGTGACTACCCCATGAAGCTGGTTGAGAGAATGCCAAGCGTGTACGAAGCTGTCATCAAGACAAAGGGTGGCTACTTTGAAGAATCTGAAATCTAAAATATATTTTGATTTGTTTAACACTTTTTTGGTTACTACATGATTCCATATGTGTTATTTCATAGTTTTGATGTCTTCAGTATTATTCTACAATGTAGAAAATAGTACAAATCCTGGAATGAGTAGGTGTGTCCAAACTTTTGACTGGTACTGTCTATGTGCACATTCAGTTTGACTGCATTCCATGACATCAACTAACATCAACAACAAAAAATACCCACATTAAAGTTTGGTTGAGAGGGTGAGATAACAGTTTATTACACATGCAATGCATCATTGCTGCCCTGGCTTTGTCCCACTCCAACTATAACATCGCTTTTCCACTGGAAGGCAGCAAAGAGGGACCATCCCTCCATCCATTCGCTCCATTCCCTATGCCCCCCACACACCAGTGTAAGTGAGCTGAATCGGACAAATCCTTCTTATTGTGGTTGGTATCTCTGGTATGAAGAGAGAAGAGAGCGTCCCGCCTGGGTGTCATCAAAAGACTGATCCTGGAATAGAGATTAATGGGATTATGACAGGAAAACGAGATGAGGGGAATCAATGTGGGACTGGGACGTTCACTAACTGACAGACAGAGAGACCCACTGTGCAGCACCCAAAGATCAAGAAGAATACTTATAGCCATATTATCACAGTGCAAGAAATAGCTCTAAGAAATAACCTCAGTGCTTTGGGTATTGGGTACTGCTAAATAAATTCATGCAGGTGTGTAATCCTAAAAGAGAGACACTAGTCTGCGTTGTTATGCCTGTTTAAATGGCTGCGCTGTCCTATTTCCATATAGGGGGCAATGAAAGCCAGACCCACTCGCACTAGCATGCTTCCCCTCCAAATGACTACTACATGCTAGCGTGAGAGTCCCCTCTGGCCTTCATTTCCCCTAATGCCTTGCATCCTCTCGATCCCAAATCATCGCATCATTCTGGGATCGTCAGCTAAATCGCAACTCCAAGAGCAGGAAACGTGTGGCGCGACGGCGTGTAGGCAGATAAGCGTGAGATAACTTTGTTGGCGGGATAGTCCTCTGCTTAGCGACGAGTAGGTGCTTCATTGGCACAATCTGGGCTCACGCCTCAGCGCCCTTGCTCAATAGAGCCCGCATGCCCCATCATGACATCATGCTTTTGTGCAAAATCCCTGCGCCATTCACAGTCCTGAATTCGGCTTAGGTCGTTAGCACTGGCAATATCAACAAGTAGTGCCATTAACAGACAAGTACAGTGCGGAGAACTAGCCCCGTTAGCCTACATGTGTCTATGTACCTGGATACCCTTTCAAATTCACTTTAGGGAAAGTAAGCGGAAAACTGGTTATTGATGCACAAGATGTAGGGACAACAATGTAAAAGCTGTAAAAAAAAAATGGCAGCTTCATTTTGTTCCTGAGATGAAACATTAACCAAACTACACGGTCAGAACTAGCAGGCATCCTTGACCCACTACTGTCTGGTCTGACTCTTCCCTCAGTCTAGTGCTATGACCTCCATGACCCCAGCCTCAATGTGCTGAAGGGCATCACTACTGCTGGCTGTCCTGTGTTCTCGCACAAACGATTTTTCTCACCGAAATACATTTAGACTTGATATGTTTTGAAATACAGCATTATACTTTTTCTTCTGTAATATCATATAGTTGGACCAGTTATATAGTCACTCAAAGACTCTAACCCATGCTTTCCACCTCCGGTCAGTCATCAAACACTTCAGATAAAATGGGATATAATGAAGAGCTTATTTCCAAAACGCACCAATTTTTTACATTTGTGGGTTTTTTTAATTAGAAATTATTGCTTATGGGTACCTTCATGTGGATGTAAAATATGACAAATTCTTAGATTTAAAATATATATATTTTAGATGTGCATGAAAATGTGTTTTTTTGCAAAACGCTATACAGTATATAAATAGTTTAGCTGGAATGGAATATTTATATCCTGTATATTTGTCTGTGATATGTGGTAGTCTCACCAAGCTCTTTCAAGAGGAATGCATTTACTGTAAGTTGCTCTGGATAAGAGCATCTGCTAAATTACAAAAATGTCAAATGGAAATGTTTTACATACAGATCTCGTATTACTGTATTGAATAATATTATTATTATAATGTTTTATATTGATGTCACAAATGTATCATTTGTGCAGTTCTTTATAAAATAGTTTTGTTATTTGTTACATTTGACTGTGTAAAACCTAGCAGTACTACTTATTTCTCTGAGGGGCGGATATATAGCATTTTGCAAAAAAACCATGATTATTTGTCAATCTGAAATGAAACCATCATGTGATATATTGTAAACCTATATTGTACATGTTTATCATTGAACAACCCCATGCCATGATTATATAGTGAAAAAAACACATCTCTTTCATAATTTCTTTAAACAATAAAAGCTTATTTACCAACATTTCTGATATATAGCGTTTTGGAATGAAACTTCCTATCTAGAGGGATGATGGAACTTTTTGGGGGCATATTGCAATCCATGGAACTGATACTTACAGCTGTGGCAAAGAAAATATGCAGTATTCTACTTAAAAACAAGTGGGTCATCAGCAAGCCCCCTCATACCCGAGGGCCCACTGTCGCACTTCAGCCAATGAGAGACAGAAGGTATCATCTGCAGATTGCTTTCTCATTGGATGAAAGGTACGTCCTGTTGTGGATCCAATAGAATCAGCAGAGAGGATGTGGTTTGTGATTTATGACCCTGAGGACACGCCCTGTTGAAACCGGTTTTAGTAACACTTAAGTAACACCCTTTTTTATTTTTTTTTATTTGCCTAAAATGACATACCCAAATATAACTGCCTGTAGCTCAGGCCCTGAAGTAAGGATATTCTTTATAGCATTTGAAAGGAAACACTTTGAAGTTTGTTTAAATGTGAAATTAATGAAGGAGAATTTAACACATTAGATCTGGTAAACAATAATACAAACAAAAAAACATGTTTTTTCCCATTATCATTGAAATGCAGGAGAAAGGCCATCATATAATATTGCAGTTTAGGCGGCATTTAGATTTTGGCCACTAGATGGCAGCAGTGTGTGTGCAAAGTTGCAGATTGGTCAATTGATACATTTTCAAGTACATAACTATAGAGAACATACAAAAATAATATGGTAATACAAAATTTAATTTAACACACTCCCAGGAATGTCATACATGATGGATCATTAGCTTATACACTAACTTTCACACATCTAGATGGCCGGGCGGGGTGGGTGTGGAGCCAGAGACAGCAGGGGTTCAAACTGTAGAACCCAGTTCCTACATTTCAATATAAAAATTGATTTTATCAAATAAAACTACGCTATATTTTATCTCTGGGACCTTCAGGATGACAAATCAGAGCAAGATTACTGAATGCAAGTACATTATTGACCTTCAGAGGTCAATGTATCAAACCAGTAAACGCTTTTTGTTGTTGTGCACTCTCCTCAAACAATAGCATGGTCTTTTTTCACTGTAATAGCTACTGTAAATTGGACAGTGCAGTTCGATTAACAACCATTTAAGCTTTCTGCACATATAAGACATGTCTATGTCCAGGACGCACGTTAGCTCAACCGTCCCGTAAAGGTTAAGGCATGGAGTTATGTGTTATTACTTGTTATAATATTATATCAATTAATAATATGATACATCTTTCTATGTGTCAATTTTTCAACTGTTTCAAAATGACCGATATTAGCTCCGGTTACATTATAAGACGATACTAACACATCATAAGCAGTTCAAAGGTACTTATTACAAGGCTTATGCATTATGATGCACTCATATGCATTATACCCCTGTACACCAAAGTGTTAACCCCATATCTAACACATTAGGTAGCCCACATGTACAATCTTATGTCTTATATTTTGTTTGAGTACGACTAAACACTGCAGACAATAACATCAGATAATATGGTAGTTTGTGTACATTTAAACACTGGGGCCAAGCTAAATATACAAATAAAATAAAGATGCAATAAAAATAATTCATAGACAAATACAATACTAGCAATACAGAAATATTGGTAGCATTCTATGGCGCAGAATAAATTTGCAATAACATGGTAATAACGGAAATAGGTAATTTAGCGCTTTCCAGCTCTGATGCCATTTTACTACATTACATAGTAACTGTATTTGGGTAACAAACCATGATCTTGTTAGGTTAACACCTCTACAGGATCGGTGGGTCCCCCGCGGGACGGTTGAGCTAACGTAGGCTAATACGATTATCATGAGGTTGTAAGTAACAAGAACATTTCCCAGGACATAGACATATCGGATAGTGGCAGAAAGCTTAAATTCTTGTTAATATAACTGCACTGTACAATTTACAGTAGCTATTACAGTGAAATAATACCATGCTATTGCTTGAGGAGAGTGCACAGTTATGAACTTAAAGTTATTAATAAACCAATTAGGCATATTTGGGCAGTCTTGATTCAAAATGTGGAACTGAAATGCAATCGTTCATTGGATCAGTCTAAAACTTTGCACATACACTGCTGCCACCTAGTGGCCAAAATCTAAATTGTGCCTGGGCTGGAATAATACATTATTACATTATTCTCTTGCATTTAAAAAATGATGGTACAAAAAAAGTAGAAAAAAGGTTTGGTTTTTTACCATATCTAATGTGCTATATTCTCCTACATTCATTTCACATTTCTAAAAACTTCAAAGTGTTTCCTTTCACATGATATCAAGAATATAAATATCCTTGCTTCAGGTCCTGAGCTACAGGCAGTTAGATTTGGGTATGTCATTTTAGGCGAAAATGTGCAAATTTCTACCGAGATATCTGTACATCTGAAATAGCTGCAGTAAAGTTAATTGTTGTCTTTGAGGGACACTTTTAGCCATTGAGTGTACGATATCTTGATGAACATCCATATACACAGATGTAGTGGAAATGGTTGGAAGACAAATTGCAAATAAATGAACATTAGCAAATAATTGTTAAGTCTTTTGTCTCTTTATAACGTTGGGTCTGCTTACAGTTTCCTGGGAACATCATAAGATAAACTGTTTAGACGGTAGAACAATATCGTTCTCATAGTATATGTTGCCCACATCTCAGTTTACATTTTTGTGGGTCACAGCTGACCAAACCAACGCCTGACCTTTTTGACATAGTAAAATCCAAGAACAAAATTGGAAAAGCTTTATACCTGGATGCTTTAAATAAAGTGTTACCAATATTTATTTTGATTATGAGCAAACCAAAGTCCTGTTTTTTGCTAAAATGTTAGATCATACATTCCTAGGCATTTATAAAAGCCCACAGAAACAAGGATGGCCTGACCTTACAATCAACATTGTTGATCAATACCAACAAAATGTAAACTTTCTCAAAAAAATCACACACATTTCAGAACAGTGTACAGCATATTATTTATTGCTGATCACAGTACATTCCACATGAAATGTCTAATTCACCAATAAACAATCTACATCAGTTGATGTATCTCTCTTTCTAACCAAGTCAGTAAACAGCTTTATTGTCAGCAGCTAGTTTATTAGGATGTGCCTTGCCTGTCCTCCTTCCCCTGCCTAATATAAAACCATTCAATAGGACACACCATGTATATTGTACACTACATGAGTTGGTATCATTCCCAACTGCGGTGTCCCATACATTCCCATTTGTGTTGGGTGATCCCATTGTTTTCTGCGTCACCACACGTCGCCCGGCGAATAAAGGCTGTCTGGCTCCCAGCTTAAATATTGCAGCAAACTAAAAACCAACCATCAGACTCAATTCATTCACTTCTGCTCAGTGGTGCGACAAGGACTAGGGGCCTTAGGTGGGAAAGAGAGAGGAAAAAAGTTCACTTCACACCATTGGGTGCCAAGAGAAGGGGAACACAACTACACTGGAGCTCTCACTGTGGCAAGTTGCCCATTTGTTAACTTTCACCAATATTATATGCGTGTTTCTGGAATAATTTATCCTGGGATTGATTATTTATATAGAGTTTAGAGAGTTAAGGTGTTTATTGCTATGGTGTTTGTAGCTAAAATGTGCTTTTGGACTGTTGGTTTTAGTCATTTGGGGTGAGGCAAAGAGGCATGCAGCGATTTTGTGTTTGCGCTCTCTGGATTTGACCAAGAGTGAGTGAGTGTGGCTCATCATTGCTGTAGTTAGCTAGCAGCAATGTAGCTAGCTATAAAGAACATTTTTGATTGTTATATGGGGATCGACAAAGGAGAGTTGTGGATGCAACACAAGGATTTCTTTGTTGTCAGATCGATTTATAACTTGCTTTTCTCTTCTCCAACCCTCAATATGTAGCGCTGATTGTTGATCATGGGTGACTGGAGCTTCTTGGGAAACATATTAGAGGAAGTAAATGAACACTCGACGGTGATTGGGAGGGTGTGGCTCACAGTGCTCTTCATCTTCCGGATCCTCATCCTGGGCACAGCCGCTGAGTTTGTGTGGGGCGATGAGCAGTCGGATTACGTGTGCAACACCCAGCAGCCTGGTTGCGAGAACGTGTGCTACGACGAGGCTTTCCCCATCTCGCACATCCGTCTGTGGGTTCTCCAGATCATCTTTGTGTCTACACCCTCGCTGGTGTACGTGGGCCACGCTGTGCACTATGTCCACATGGAGGAGAAGCGCAAGGAGCGCGAGGAGGCTGAGTTGAACCGCCAGCAGGAGCTGAGTGAGGAGAGGCTGCCGCTAGCGCCTGACCAGGGCAGTGTGCGCACCACCAAGGAGACCAGCACCAAGGGCAGCAAGAAGTTCAGGCTGGAGGGCACCCTGCTGAGGACCTACATCTGCCACATCATCTTCAAGACGCTATTCGAGGTGGGATTCGTGGTGGGCCAGTACTTCCTGTACGGCTTCCGCATCCTGCCGCTGTACCAGTGCAGCCGCTGGCCCTGCCCCAACACCGTGGACTGCTTCGTGTCGCGCCCCACCGAGAAGACTGTCTTCATCATCTTCATGTTGGCCGTGGCATGTGTCTCGCTCTTCCTCAACTTCGTGGAGATCAGCCACCTGGGCCTGAAGAAGATCCGCTTCGTGTTCCGCAAGCCACCGCCCCAGACCCAGGGCGGTCAGGACGGCGAAAGCCAGAGCCCCCCTGCGGAAAAGAGCCTGCACTCCATGGCCGTGTCGTCCATCCAGAAGGCCAAGGGCTACCGGCAGCTGGAGGAGGACAAGCCCGCATCGCACTTCTTCCCCTTAACAGAGGTGGGCATGGAGGCAGGCAGGCTGCCCGTACCTTACCAGGCGGAAAGTGAGAACGTCTCTAAAGTGTACGACGAGTCTTTGCCTTCCTACGTCCAGACCACTGGGGCGGAGGTGAGGGTCCTACCGGAAAGCGGCGAGGACGAGGGCCCCGCGGACCCCGACGTGGAGGCTACCGACACGATAGCAGACACCAGACCACTCAGCAGTTTAAGCAAAGCCAGCAGCAGGGCAAGGTCAGACGATTTGACAGTATGAAAGTGAAATCAATGTGAAAAAGCATGGGAGCAAAGCAGAGCCTTAACTCTCGCTGTGAGGGAAGTTAACATCAGCTTGTTATTCGGTAAAAAGAGTTTAAAATGCTGTGCAATGTGCAAGGAGCCTTTAGTTTTAAAAGAAAGATAAACTTGTATTTTATAAGACAGCATTTTTTGTACTGTTTTTATCAATCTATTTAAAAGGTAACAGAAAGAAAAAAGGTCATTTTCAGCAGGATTTGTATCGTACAAGAGGAGGTTATTATTTAACAAAAATGTGCTGTTTTTTAATTCACATATTTTCTATCAAGAGTTATAACCAAAAATGATCAAACGCCTCCGATGTTTACATTTTTTGACTAGCCATTTAGCTTGATGTTAAATGTTATATTTCTATTGAGCAAGTTATGTTTGCAGTACTGTCAGGGTTACACTTGAGCGTGTGTGTATGTATTACAATCATTTCACCTCATCTACTCAAACATATACAAGTAATTTATTTCGCCTAATAGACCTACAGTATGTGTAGAAAGCTGTATAATGCCTATTAGATTGATTTATTTTTTTATCTGTGAGGTGAAACATCACATTCTCATAGAATTGCAAACAACATCAAAAAAATTAAAAAAGAAAGGACCACTGGTTAAATGAAAATTGACATCAATCTTGGCATTTACGTTTTTAATCCACAGCATGTATCAAAAAACCTTGATAAACATATTTTATTGATAACTATGGGAACCATGGAAACTACTGTGGGCCAAATACTTTCTTCCCTTCCTCTACACACAGCCGCCATGATGATAAAGATCTCGCCCTATCAGCACAAAGTATTGTTGAACAAGAGAGAAACAAATAAATAACTCATATCCACAAAACAGGCCTTCCTTGACAAAGTTTGAAAGAAAACGACTTTTTGATTCCATCTCATGAAATGTTACAACCATAAGCAGTGTAGCCAAAGTGCTCAGTTCGCAATGTATATTTCAAAACTGTAAGGAAATGTCAGACTAAGGGCCTCGCAATGAATTCATTTACACAGTGGTCAACACACTAACGTCTATCATGTCGGTCAGGTGTGGACACAGATCAACCAAGAGTCATATTGTCAAGCAATATGCCATGTTGCTTTACCGATGTTCATATGTACAAATATATGATGAAGAGGTCATCTTTTAAATTGTATTGGTTATCCAGTTGATTGATTTGTGCTACAAATGAAAACTGTACATATCAGAAACCCATTGACACTAATTCTGATAACTGGACAGTGGCAGAAGCTAAATGCTGAAGTGAAACAATTTACGGGCCTTAAAATCAACCTTGCTTTTCAACTACGGAAACATTTATTACTGTAAGTGCCTCAAGGATATACTTCCTGATACTTGTCTTCAGTCTGTCTGAGCCTTTCTATATTGTGACGTTGAAACATCATATTGTGAAATTGGAGGTTGAACTGTGTGTCTAAATGGAATGTCTGTAATGTTTTTATGGGCGTCAATTGATTCCATGTTAGTTTTGCCGCTTTTATATCTATTTTCGTTATTTTACAAAAAATGCTATTTAAAATGGTTTAGTGGTTAAGGTATTGTTGCTCTGGGAACTGCTCTACTGTTGTTCATTTGAAATAAATCCCAATTCTATTTTAGGTTATTCAAACATACAGTTTAGAGAAATAGAATCCCCCTCCTATCTTCCTTCCTCAAAGTTTGGCATATGTGTTACCCATCACCCTACTTTAGAAAAACACCAGGGTTGTGTTGATTAGGCACCAAACGGACAAAAACAGACAAACAGAAAGGAAGTACTGTAACTGGTTTGTTTTCGTTTGCTTTGGCAAAAACATTTTAAAACGTGTTCCGTTGTGTGCCCAAATGAACAGGACCCAGACCAGAGTACACCACGCTCCAGATAATGTGCCTTTTAAGACTGATTCGAACACTGATTTCTCTCTGATGAACATTTCAATGGTGCTTTCATTCCGACTAAGTCCTATCATTTCACCGGAGGCCGAATGATTCAGCAATCAGTATCGCCATGAACACATTGCAACAAATAATGAGAGGCGTTTAGCACAATCACCAGCCAGAGGAGGTAAAGCAAACATTTCTGAGTGCTGATATAGTTGGGAAAGTAATGCTTCCACGGAGGGGGGAGTATTGAGCCTTGTTCAACCAACAAACGCAAACCATCTCAGTATAGTGCAGTGGCCCCTCAACCCCCTGTCCTAGACAAGACGCTACAAGCTGCATGGTTATCAACTTAGCCCAAAGCTCAGATATGTGTGTAATGTGAACAGGGCAGCCATTCACTTCTGAGGCCTGCTCCAGATGAGGTACTGTTCATTTGGATTTAAAAATGAAATCCAAAACGAATTCATGAGATTGGTAATGTATCCAGTTAAACATTTAGCCATGCTGAAAGTAGTCTGCCTTGCTGCCCTGCTCATCTGAATGTCAGTAGGTAATATCTGAGATCTTAGGTAATATTGGGAATATCAGTAGGAAATATCAGAGGAATATTAGTTTCTTATTAAGCTGTGTACATTTCCAATAATCAAGAGACAGACGAGGGCCGTGCGACTTCAAACCTCAACGTAGGGTTCAGTGTCCTAGCGGTATCAAAGTCATTCTTTTATTCCGTTTTTACAATGAAAATAAGTATTCTTAGTCTTAGAAAAATAAATAAACGTTTTACTAACTTGTAGTCCTATTTGCTCATAGTTGTGTGCAAGTATCATATTTTGAAACTGTGAACAAGGCCAATAAAAGGTCAGGTGTGGTCAAGAGGTGCCGCCTCCTTGTCTTTTCTGCATCACACATACAGACTTGGGTTACACACACACACACACACAGTAGGTATTGTAATTTGCAAGTATAAAAGGCCATGACTTTCATCAATTGTATCGGTGTGTAAAACATTTCACCTGACCTAAACCCTTACATTTCACAGATTCGATGGTACTCTGAGTGTTTGCTTGTCAAATACTGTGATAATGCAACACATTTTTGGTTGTTACTGTAGGCCAAATATACTCCACAAAAAACTTGTATTGAGAAGCATGTTACTATACATGTGAAAAGACAATATGTCTCATCACAGCAGCAGAAAACTCTTGACAAGCTTAGATTGTTGTAGTAGTGTAGTCATAGCAAGCAACATGATGGCTGGGCATAGAGCATAGTGTGCTTCAAACTCTAAGGTAGCACAATAGCTTATGTTTTATTGGAATTCCTACCATTTACTACCAGTGTGTGTGTGTGTGTGTGTGTGTGTGGCTGCATTTACACAAGCAGCCCAATTCAGATTTTTTTCCTCACTAATTGGTCTTTTGACCAATCGAGAACAGCTCTGAAAAAGATCTGATGTGAAAAGGTCTGATGGGATTGGTCAAAATACCAATTAGTGGAAAAAAAATATGTGAATTCGGCTACCTTTGTAAATGCAGCCTCAGTGTCTCTGTGTGTCTCGGACATTTGGAAAGTTTACTGACAAATCTTCTGTTTCCATCAGGACTGTTATGACATTTTTTATCTGACATGTACTTTACTGGCATAAAAAGGTTGGATGGAAACCTGGTTACTGGCTGCCAGCTCCGTGGGCGCATAGGTCATGCGAACATTGCTTCGATTGTTTTGCCAGCTATTTGCTATGAGGGGGAACTGCCCCAATGAAATCGCATTGCTCGCGCCAGATGGTTTACTTCCACCACAGTAAAAAAAAAAGTACTTTAGATTTTCTCAATTCGCTCCTCAAGGTCCTAGGATGATGAGAGAGATGTTTCGTTTTGTTGCGTTTTTTACTTTCGGTTTTTGTACACCAGCTTCAAACAACTGGAAATACAATATTTTTGGTTATGGAAAATATATTTCACAGCGGTTTAGATGGTACAATGATTCTCCACACTATAGTTCCTTGTTTTGTCACAAACTGAAATTAGGCGAACAATTTGAATTTTAGCAACCATGAAATGGCGGAGGAATTTCTGAATAGTGAATCTTTAACAGGAGTTAAATGAAGGAGGCATTGCGCTGTTTTCAGGTGGTTTAGGGACCATCGTTAAAGTGCAATACATGTGACTGCATGTACGCAAAAATGTTTATGTTTTACATTCCCATGAAGATTACACACACTGCATAGGGCCTCCAGCCGCTGACGGGCCCAACATTTTTATTAGTTACCTCTAACTACTAAGGGTACTATATTTGACCCATTCACAAGGATACTTTTCAAAAGCTCCCTATCCAGGTGAAATGGAAATGTACAACCACATGCTGTGAAGTCACTGACCCCCCTCATCCATGCTACATTCATCAAAATTCCAGTTCACCACTTCCCTGATTGTATAGGCATATTTCTTCTGATAGGCCTAATTTTGAATACCTTTCAATCCAGATGAGATACAGATCTACAGACAAGGGCTGTGGGTTCCTTCAACTCTCTTATCAAAGGTGCACTTTTTTTTTATTCCTCCCCTTTGATTCTCTACAAATATTTTTCCTATTACAGATTTGGATATTAATTCACATACAGATCGGATGTTCAATAGCTTCCTATCCACATGACATATACATCTGAAACCACTTGAGGTTAGGTCTCTGACTTCCCCCGTCCATAATAGGCTACACCCATTAGAATTGCCATTTTTCATTTCACTGATTTGACACAAATATTTCCTGTGATGGGTCAAATAGCTCTCTGTGCATATGAGCTACAGATCTACAGACAAGTGTGGTGGGTTCCTTGACCTCTCTTATCAAAGGTACACCTTTTATTGATTTTGTATTCCTCCCCTTTGATTTTCTACAAATATTTATCCTATACAGCTGTGGTTATCAATTCACTTACATATCACATTTTCAATAGCTTCCAGTCCAAATGACATACACATCTAAAACCAATTGAGTTTAGGTCTTTGGTGTCTCTTGTCACGTCCACTCCAGCTCCCCAGTGCTCGAAGTTGCCGGTCTACTAACTACCGGTCCTGGCAACCCATCCTTACGCACACCTGCACCTCATTAGGTACACCTGGACTTCATCACCTCCCTGATTACTTCCCCTTTATATTGCACTCTGTTGTTATCACCCACCAGGCCATATTTTTTATGTTTAGACGCTTTGCTTCTTTCCTATTGGTCTATGTTCTTCGTCCTTTGTCAATAAGGGTGTTTTCACACTTGTTTCCTTTCAGATCATTTTTGTGAACTCAGCGTGGTGCACAGAAATTCAAAAATATTTTTTTATAATAGTATTTAGTTCAGATCATTTTTTTGCAATTGTGTGATCTATAGGTTAAGAGAGCTTCACAAGCTTTTTATCCAATTGTGGGGTTTGAACAGTGTGAGAATCACAACACAGGCTCACGAAACATGGGACCAACACTTTACATGTTGTGTTTCTATTTTTGTTTGGTATATTATGGTTGGACAAATGGGTTCATATTGTGGTGTAGACTGTTTTGTGGAAAGAATTTGTAGCGTTTTTACTTTTAAGCCATGAAATTCAAATCACATTTTATTGGTCACATACACATATTTAGCAGATGTTATTGCGGGTGTAGCGAAATGCTTGTGTTCCTAGCTCAGACAGTGCAGTAGTATCTAACAATTCACAACAATACACACAAATCTAAAAGTAAAAGAATTTGTGCCACAAACGGTTCAGAAAGAAAATGCCATGGTCCTGAACAAAAATATAAACACAACATGTAAAGTGTTGGTCCCATGTTTCACGAGCTGAAATAAAATATCCCCGAAATGTACGCATGTGCACAAAAAGCTTATTTCTCTCAAATTGTGTGCACAAATTTGTTTACATCTCTGTTAGTGAGCATTTCTCCTTTGCCAAGATAATCCATCCACTTGACAGTTATAGCATATGAAGAAGCTGATTAAACAGTATGATCATTACACAGGTGCACCTTGTGCTGGGGACAATAAATCATCACTCTAAAATATGCAGTTGTCACACAACACAATGCCACAGATGTATCATTTTTTGGAATGCCCACCAGAGCTGTTGGCAGAGAATTGAATGTTAATCTCTCTATCATAAGCCGCCTCCAATGTCGTTTTAGCGAATTGGCAGTACGTTCAACCAGCCTCACAACTCCAGACCATATGTAACCATGCCAGCCCAGGCCCTTGACATCCGACTTTGTCACCTGTGGGATCGTCTGAGACCAGCCACCTGAACAGCTGATGAAACTGGGACAACCGTAGAATTTCTGCACAAATTGTCAGAAACCGTCTCAGGGAAGCTCAACTGCGTGGTTGTCGTCCTCACCAGGATCTTGACCTGACTGCAGGTGACCTGACTCATCTTTGATGAGCACCGGGCAGATGGTGTCATGTGGGCGAGCGGTTTGCTGATGTCAACATTGTGAACAGAGAGCCCCATGGTGGCAGTGGGGTTATGGTATGGGCAGGCATAAGCTACGGACAACAAACACAATTGCATTTTATCAATGGCAATTTGAATGCACAGATATACCGTGACGAGATCCTGAGGCCCATTTTCGTGCCATTCATCCACCGCCATCACCTCATGTTTTAACATGATAATGCATGGCCCCATGTCGCGAATAGTTGTACACAATTCCTGGAAGCTTATAATGTTCCAGTTCTTCCACTCACTAGACATGTCACCAATTGAGCAAGTTTGGGATGCTCTGGATTGACATGTACGGCAGCCTGTTCTAGTTCCTAACAATATCCAGCAACTTCGCACTGCCATTGAAGAGGTGTGGGACAACATTCCACAGGCCACAATCAACAGCCTGATCAACTCTATGTGAAGGAGATGTGTCGCGCTGCATGAAGCAAATGGTGGTCACACCAGATACTGACTGGTTTTCTGAACCACGCCCCTACTTTTTTAAAATGTATCTGTGACCAACAGATGCATATCTGTATTCCCAGTCATGTGAAATCCGTAGATTAGGGCCTAATGAATTTATATCAATTGACTGATTTCATATTATGAACTGTAACTCAGTAAAATCTTTTAAATCATTGCATGTTGCGTTTATATTTTTGTTCAGTGTTGTAACGTCTTGGAACCACCGAGACACCTTTTAGAGCTGGCCGCCCGGCCAAACTGAGCAATCGGTAGAGAAGGGCCTTGGATGATCAAGAACCCATTGGTTCCTCTGTGGAGAACCTTCCAGAAGGACTAACTTCTCTGCAGAACTCCACCAATCAGACCTTTATGGTAGAGTGGCCAGACAGAAGCCACTCTTCAGTAAAAGGCACATGGCTTTTTTCTCTGGTCTGATGAAACCAAGATTGAACTCTTTGGCCTGAATGCCAAGCGTCCCGTCTGGAGGAAATCTGGCACCATTCCTACGATCAAGCATGGTGATGGCAGCATCATGCTGTGGGGATGTTTTTCAGCGACAGGGACTGGGAGACTAGTCAGGATCGAGAGAAATATGAACGGAGCAAAGTACCGAGAGATCCTTGATGAAAACATGCTACAGAGCACTCAGGACTACAGACTGGGCGAAGGTTCACCTTCCAACAGGTCAACGACCCTAAGCACACAACCAAGTCAATGCTGGAGTGGCTTTGAGACAAGTCTCTGAATGTCCTTGAGTGGCCCAGTCAAAGCCTGGACTTGAACCCGATCGAACATCTCTGGAGAGACCTGAAAATAACTGTTCAGCGACGCTCCCCATCCAACCTGACAGATCTTGAGAGGATCTGCAGAGAAGAATGGGAAAACTCCCCAAATACAGGTATGCCAAGCTTGTAGCGTCATACCCAAGAAGACTTTAGCGCAGCAAGCAGCAGCAGAATGAGTGAGCGGACACAGTCAGTTTAATTAAACCGTCAAATAAGGTAGACGTGATTGGTACTAGCTTATAATTGGTACCATCTCAGCCGACGCGTCGGCTGAGGTGGGGCACTCAGGTTTCCTTTCTGGCTCTGCTTAATTCGTGAATAATCACCAACAAGCTAACATCAGTAGTTTTGTTAGCTAGCTATAGATTGAATCATTCTAGATAGTTTTAGAGAACTAAATTGACTAAACTGCTTTTATGAACTGCTTTTGTTAACACATACCTTGTTTTCCATGGACATTTGTGTTCGCTCTCGTATGAGGCAGGCAACCAGGCAGGCAGGAGAGGAGGGTCACCACTAGATAACACAGCTACAAAGTCAGATTCCACCAGGATTCCACAGACCGGAGAGTAGCGTGAGTAAGGAAAGAAACCAAGTGCAGAGTCAGAGTTGTTGAGAAGAGTGGTTGATGAGGCTCTGTAGGCTGTAGCTAGGAGTTACAAGTGACTGACAAGTGAATCCACCTGTTGCAGCAAGTGTGGGGGGTTACCGTGTGAAATCAGGGGGGAGCTTTGCATTTACTAAGACAAAGCAGACACAAACGGGCTGAAATGCCTGCTTTCTTTTCCATTGCAAAACGTTTTTCTATGCTTGTCTATGAAATGAACTAATGAATATCTCTGGTAAACACGTTCGGTGCTGCTGCTTTGAAAGTGGTGTGGCGACGCCACATTAGATTGAAAGTACCGGGGTAAATGTTGTCTCGCCACACGTTTTCTGGGGGCTCTGATCACTAGATTAGGTTACACATCAAATTATCTTGAATCATGCATTCCTGCTTAGACGTGTTAGATGAAACAACTAATTTATTGAATACCTCAATAGTCTATTTATCATACTTCCTATTAAAGCCCTATGAATGACTTTTCTAAGATGATTACTCATGATTTGAGTTGATGGCGCGCACAGTGATGTGGGCAGGTGTGGATAGAATGCCAGGGCTGAATTATTGTGTGTGTGTGTGTATGTGTGTGTGTGAGACAGCGCTGATGCTCTCTGTTTGTTTTGTAGGACTATGTGTCAACAGGATGTGGTAAAACACCAGCCCGAGGTAGCTAACTGATCTACTTACTTAATGATTGATAGGTGTTCAAATTAAATTGCCAAATTATGTTTATCCTGCAAAGGCTACTACAGGTGTAGGATCTTAATTTAACCCGTTTCTCATAGCGGGAAAATAATCCTGCAGTAACAGGAAATATGAATTACTGTATGGATTATAATTCATGGACATTTTGTTGGTTACATTTTTAGTTAGTGCTAATCAAGTCTGCCATTTTAAAGTGGAAATAAACTTTAGAGGCCTTTTTCAACCTCATATAAACTACATGTTTGCATTTCCTTCTGTGTAGGAAATGTCTGTGATTTTTTTTTTTAAACCAATCAGATTTGTTCTGCCCTAAACCAATCAGATAATTGTTGCCCTTAGAGTTAAGTTGACTGCACTTTATGTCAACCTGCTGACATTTCCTGCAACAACGGCGTAATCAAAATATGATCCTATCTGTATACGTGTGCTATATCCCCTGTTTGATGATGACGCGAAAAAACATGTGTCTGTTTAACATAAAGTGTGTGATGATATGTAGCCTCTGTTGTTGTGTGTTCTCAGGTCTCTGGTGTGCAGAGAGGAGAGTAGAAAGAGGACACCAAAGCTACAAAGAGAAGATCAACTCAATCTACTTGTGCATGCCTGACCATTACCAGCACAGGGAGCAGGGAATGACCTCTAACTTGGAAACACTGCAGTCTGACTGCAGTCCGGTACTCTAGATTTGAGCAAGTAATTCACAACAATTACTGATTAATCATTCTCTTTAAACCTAAATAAGTGAATGATACATGTGTAATACATGAATAAAGAGCAAATAGATCTTTAGTCACTTCGATCTTTAAAGACAGAGGAATGAGTAAAATACTAATTAGTAAAATATAATTCCTCTGATTTGAGAATTTAAAAAAAAATAGCAAATGTAAGTATTAATCCATAAATGTGCATGGTAAATTTCACATGTACTTTCCTGATCACTTTATATACAGTCGTTTCTAAACTGGTTCGCTATAGCCTGTTATTGGAATGTTGTCTAAGGTCCACCTTATGGCAACACCTTTATGTAAACCACTCACAGACTGTGCCATAAACAACATCATTAAAATGGCAAAATACTCCATAAACTTCAGACGGCACCACACTCCATAATCAAAAGGGCAAGACATTCCATAATCCTGTTGCCTGCAGTTATGGCAAGGTGACTCTCACGAACACGTACATGTTTGTTTTTTTGCTCTAGGACGCCCACAGGCCTCACAAGACTCATCTGAAGTTCCACCTTTACCAGTTGAAAAAATGTAGGGAAGCATACAGTATATTGTGACGTTGAAACATCAACATTACTCCATGAATTTCCCCTGACACCCAAAAGTACTCGTGACATTTTGAATGTTTAGCAGGACAGGAAAATGGTCCAATTCACACACTTATCAAGAACGTCTCTGGTCATCTCTATTGCCTCTGATCTGGCGGATACACAAATGCTTTGTTTCTGAATGATGTCTGTGTGTTGGAGTATGCCCCTGGCTATCCGGTAATCAGTGCCGATTTTAGCATCTAAATCTTGGTGGAGCAAATTCTATCATTAAATTTTTTAATGCATGCCAGCAAAGCCACTCCACAACAATAAACAATATATTCATTGCACTATAACGGTGACAAACAGTGCCCACAAACTGTTAGGGCCTACATAAAGCTGTCCCAACAGCAGAATCCCAACACCTTACCACTGCTACAGCTGGCTATCAGCAGAGCCTTGTCTGGCACTGAAACAGTTCATTAAGCCTCATTTACTGCCTTTAAAAAAAATATAGCTGATATGGCTGACTTGCTTAAACAAATGTGGTTTCTACTGACATTTGAGATGTACAAACTATGGCATAAGGAGATGACGAGCGGATAAGAGGCGATCCGTAATTTCGATTAAGACATTAATGAGCGAGCTAGGACGTAGTCAATATAACTATTTGTTCAGCACTTTTGAAATGTACAGTGACAGAATTCAGAACATGGGCCGTTCTTACAGTATTCTCCCTGTACACCAGGTCAGAACCGTAGGATAAATAAAGGGGGCATATAAGCAGACAATGAAAGCTCTTACAATATTCAATGATTACATTTCTCTAAAACAGGCTATAGGCTACATGTACACAGTGGTGTAAAGTACTTAAGTAAAAATACTTTAAAGTACTACTTAAGTATTTTTGGGGGGTATCTGTACTTTACTATTTATATTTTTGCCTACTTTTACTTCACTACATTCCTAAAGAAAATGGTGTACTTTTTTCTCCATACATTTTCCCTGACACCCAAAAGTACCCGTTACATATTGACAGGAAAATTGTCCAATTCAATACTTATCAAGAGAACATCCCTGGTGATCCCTACTGCCTCTGATCTGTACACTCATTAAACACAAATGTTTTGTTTGTAAATGATGTCTGAGTGTTGGAGTGTGCCCCTGGCTATCCATCAATAAAAAAGAATACAATTGTGCTGTCCGGTTTGCTTACTATAAGGAATTTGAAATGGTTTATACTTTTACTTTTACTTTTGACACACGTAAGTACATTTTAGCAATTACATTTACTTTTGGAATATTTTTTAAACCAAATACTTTTAGACTTTTACTCAAGTAGTATTTTACTGGGTGACTTTCACTTTCACTTGAGTCATTTTCTATTAAGGTATCTTTACTTTTACTCAAGTATGACAATTGAGTACTTTTCCCACCACTGCATGTGCACCACCAAGTCAGAACAGTAGGCTAAATTATGAGGGGAAAATGTACCAAATGATTACGCCGATGCTACTAACAGCTTACTACACAACATACACACAACATTAGCTTCAGTATACATATCTCCCTGGCATTTTACATAATTTATGCAGCAGCATACAATACATTTTTGGACTCTTGTTGTGCTGTGCTCACTTGAACAGGAAGGTGGCGCAAGCAGTCCTTCTTGGGCAAATTTTGTCATCAAAGTCTGGCATTCTCTGGATATATGGTGCATTCAAGACAACAGGGAACTATCAAAAAAACAATGTTGAATCATGATGACGTCAGTGATCTTCAGGTCAGAGCTCTAGAAAGAGGCCCGAGTTCTCGACTTGCAGTTCTGAGTTGGATGACCGTTCAAAACGTATTTTCCCAGTCGGACCTCCTTTTTTCCCAAGTTCCCAGTTGTCTTGAACTCACTGAAGTCTGAGATTTCCCAGTTCTGAGTTTCCAGTTGTTTTGAGCAGAAGTCATGCTGGATTGACAGCATGGCCAATGTTGAATGTTTTTCCTTTTAAGCTTGGAAAAGAGACCACACACCCACTCCACTGAATAGCAGGCTAGTGATTGATTTGCAATGCTTGCAGTTAGCCACTGATTCCTTCCAAACCACCTATTGTTGAATTTGCGATTTCCAACTTGTTGTGTAATGTTTTTGTCCAATGGCCGATGAGCATCGATAAGTTTTATCTATAATTTCTCTTCATTACTTATCTTCATATGACAAGGATTGAAAAGGATTTGCCAGTAGATTGTCGACTTGATTCATGATGATGACTGCTAGCTTGCTAGCTAGGATTTTGAAAGTATGATCAGTCCTATCAAAGCTACGGTAGATATAACGTGATTTGTTGTCATTTTATCAGTGGCCAATGACCTTGAGCCTTCTTGGATGGGCACTTCTAATGTAACTCTATGGCAGCAACCAAGGGGCTTGAATTTTCAAGCTCTACTCATAGATTTTGCAATTGCGTAGTGTCTCCATGAGTGACAGACCACTGAACCAATCCCTATGCTACGTATTTTTTGCTGGCTTTTCCACCACCACAGAAAGCACTGAGCTAGGCTGAAACACCCGTGTTTTGGAGCTGCCTTACTCAAGAAAGCAAAAAAGTTTGTAAGCGGCATTATTAACTAAATTAATATTATTCTTTTTTTTTTACATTGTTTGCAAATTGATATGTGACACGTATTAAAAAGGCAACAAAAAAAACAAAGAAAAATATTTCATTTTTGATTTCATTTTTTTCCGGGTGGGGCTTAAAAACAGATGGCGCTTTGCCCCACCTGCCCTGAATGATGGGTCGCCACTGCCGGTAATTATATATATATTTTTATATGTGCCGTCTGGATTGCTTAGTATAAGGAATTTGAAATGACATCTACTTTTACTTTTGATACTTAAGTATATTTTAGCAATTACATTTACTTTTGATACTTAAGTATATTTAAAACCAAATTCTTTTAGACTTTTACTCAAGTAGCATTTTACTGGGTAACTTTCACTTTTACTTGTGTAATTTTCTATGAAGACAATTGGGTACTTTTTCCACCACTGACACATTGCAACAAATAATGAGAAGTGTTTAAAACAATTACCAGTCAGAGGAGGTAAAGCTAATGTTTCTGAGTGTTGATATGGTTGGGAAAATAATATGAATGTGGCAGACATTCACTTCTGAGGCCTGCTCCAGATGAGGTACTGTTCATTTGGATTTAAAAATGAAATCCAAAACAAATTCATGAGATTGGTAATGTATCCAGTTAAACATTTAGCCATGCTGAAAGTCATCGGCCTTGCTGCCCTGCTCATCTGAATGTCAGTAGGTAATATCTGAGATCTTAGGTAATATTGGGAATATCAGTAGGAAATATTAGTTTCTTATTAAGCTGTGCACATTTCCAGTAATCAAGAGACAGACGAGGGCCGTGTGACTTCAAACCTCAACATAGGGTTCAGTGTCCTAGCGGTATCAAAGTCATTCTTTTACTCTGTTGTTACAATAAAAATAAGTATTCTTCGTCTTAGGAGAAAAAAAAAACGTTTTACTAACTTGTAGTCCGCTTTGCTCATAAAATGTCAGGTGTGGTCAAGAGGTGCGGCCTCCTTGTCTTTTCATATACAAACATGTCTCACACACAAACACACACACATAATCACTCAGCACTCACGGACACATATACACACACAATCACCCAGCACTCACGGACACATATACACACACAATCACCCAGCACTCACGGACACATATACACACAATCACCCAGCACTCACGCACACATATACACACACAATCACCCAGCACTCACGGACACATATACACACACAATCACCCAGCACTCACGGACACATATACACACACAATCACCCAGCACTCACGGACACATATACACACAATCACCCAGCACTCACGCACACATATACACACAATCACCCAGCACTCACGGACACATATACACACACAATCCTCCAGCACTCACTCACGCACACACACACACACACACACACACACACACACACACACACACACACACACACACACACACACACACACACACACACACACACACACACACACACACACAGACACACACACACACACACACACACACACACACACACACACACACACACACACACACACACACACACACACAGCAAGGTGACTGGGAATATGGTAGAACACAAACAGTGTAGCGATTCCCTCTGTAAGGTAATCAGACAGGCAAAACGTCAGTACAGAGACAAAATGGAGTCGCAATTCAACGGCTCAGACACGAGACGTATGTGGCAGGGTCTATAGACAATCAGGGACTACAAAAGAAAAACCAGCCACGTTGCGGACACTGACGTCTTGCTTCCGGACAAGCTAAACACCTTCATTGTCCGCTTTGAGAATAACACAGTGCCACCGAAGCGGCCCGCTACCAAGGACTGTGGGCTCACTTTCTCCGTGGCCGACATGAGTAATACATTTACATAGATCCACAGACGACGCAATCGCCATCGCACTGCACGCTGCCCTATCCCATTTGGACAAGAGAAATACCTATGTAAGAATGCTGTTCATTGTCTATAGCTCAGCATTCAACACCATAGTACCCTCCAAACTCATCATAAAGCTTGGGGCCCTGGGTCTGAACCCCACCCTGTGCAACTGGGTCCTGGACTTCCTGACGGGCCGCCCCCAGGTGGTGGGGGTAGGAAAAAACAACTCACCCCCGCTGATCCTCAACACTGGGGCCCCACAAGGGTGCGTGCTCAGCCCCTTCCTGTACTCCCTGTTCACCCATGACTGTGTGGCCAAGCACGCCTCCAACTCAATCATCAAGTTTGCAGATGACACAACAGTAGTAGGCCTAATTTCCAACAATGACGTGACAGCCTACAGGGAGGAGGTGAGGGTCCTGGGAGAGTGGTGCCAGGAAAATAACCTCTCACTCAACGTCAACAAAACAAAGGAGCTGATCGTGGACTTCACGAAATAGCAGAGGGAGCACGTCCCTATCCACATCGACGGGACCACAGTGAAGAAGGTGGAAAGCTTCAAGGTCCTCGGCGTACACATCACTTACGATCTGAAATGGTCCACCTATCAGAACTCAGGATAAGACCCAGATGCAGACAGCTAGAGTCACAGATGTTTATTGACCCAAACAGGGGGCAGGCAAAAGACAGGTCAAAGGCAGGCAGAGGTCCGCAATCGAGGGCAGAGTCCATAAGGTACAGAACAGCAGTCAGGCTCAGGGTCAGGACCGGCAAAGGTTCGTAAACGGGTCAGCCTAAGACAGCGCTACAGGCCTCGCAGTGGCAGACAACGTGTAACAACACCTGCACAGGATCGGTACATCCGAACAGCCCACCTGCGGGACAGGTACAGGATGGCAACAACAATTGCCCGAGTTACACCAGGAATGCACAATCCTTCCATCAGTGCTCAGACTGTTCGCAAAAGGCTAAGAGAGGCTGGACTGAGGGCTTGTAGGACTGTTGTAAGGCAGGTCCTCACCAGACATCACCGGCAACAACGTCGCCTATGGGCACAAACCCACCATCGCTGAACCAGACAGGACTGGCAAAAAGTGCTCTTCCCTGACGAGTCACGGTTTTGTCTCACCAGGGGTGATGGTCGGATTTGCGTTTATCGTCGAAGGAATGAGCGTTACACCAAGTCCTGTACTCTGGAGCGGGATCGATTTGGAGGGGGAGGGTCTGTCTGGGGCGGTGTGTCACAGCATCATCGGACTGAGCTTGTTGTCATTGCAGGCAATCTCAACACTGTGCGTTACAGGGAAGACATCCTCCTCCCTCATGTGGTACCCTTCCTGCAGGCTCACCCTGACATGACCCTCCAGCATGACAATGCCACCAGCCATACTGCTCGTTCTGTGCGTGATTTCCTGCAAGACAGGAATGTCAGTGTTTTGCCATGGCCAGCGAAGAGCCCGGATCTCAATCCCATTGAGCACGTCTGGGACCTGTTGGATCGGAGGGTGAGGGCTAGGGCCATTCCCCCCAGAAATGTCCGGGAACTTGCAGGTGCCTTGGTGGAAGAGTGGGGTAACATCTCACAGCAAGAACTGGCAAATCTGGTGGAGTCCATGAGGAGGAGATGCACTGCAGTGCTTAATGCAGCTGGTGGCCACACCAGATACTGACTGTTACTTTTTTGACCCCCCCTTTGTTCAGGGACACATTATTCAATTTCTGTTAGTCACGTGTCTGTGGAACTTGTTCAGTTGTTAATGAAGTCTAGTGTTTTACATATGATGGCAATGCTTGCATATGCTCTAGCATTGATCCTATTCCTGCAACCACTGGTCTGCCTGGATAATTGCCTTGCTGTCTTTTAGTTTTAGTTAATTTCGGCAAAATGTACAGGCATGGACGTATGGCACATTTTCAGCAAAGCTATTCATATTCAGTTTTTGAGATATGGTTATTTAATAGGGCTTGCTCCAGATTAGAGCATGCATCCCTTTGGAACACCTGTGTGGGAACAACACTCAGTTTTCTATAGAAACATTCAATACGGAGTTGTCTCTGAATCTCTTCTTTGTATTTTTCATAGTCTAAAACGACCACAGCACCCCCCTTGTCTGCAGGTTTGATAACAAAAGCGGAATCTTTCATTAGTTCATTGAATAAAGGTTTTAAAAAAAAGATTTGCTTTTCTCCTATATACTGACATGGCTTCTTGTTCGACTAACCTACAATAGCTATTAATCGAGGAGTTGTTAACTATAGGACATAATTTGCTTTTGGGCTTAAAATGGGTACCAGTTCTTTGTTGGGTTTCTAGTTCCGAAACAGTGTTTAGAGAAAACATGTGCTTAGGTTCAATCTTGAGAAAGAATTTAAACAGATCTACTTTCTGTGGTATTATCTAAAATAAGGAGGCACGACAACGAGGTTCTAGCTTCAGCATGTTTACTAGCCTAGTCTGCGCGTGTCATACATAGGTACGGATACCTCCAAGGGACATCCTACTACATCGTCCCCTCTCCAATGAACAAGAACTCACCACGCATAACCACTGAAGCATAACTGAAATGCAATTTGGAAACCAGAATTATTCTCTAACATGCTACTTCACATCCTGAAACAGTATGAAAGCATTAAATCACACAGTATGAACATTAACTTCGGTACAGTCTCTTTTTTGCTGGACAGGGATGCTGCACATCCCTTTTTGGACGAGCTTGTGGCTCTGTGAGCATTCTCTCTCCTTCCCCCTCTTTTTGTGCGTTGTCTGTGGCCTCAGTCTGTGTGGCTGGTAGATCTGGAAGAGCTCTGATGTGTGTTTTTTTCCTCCGTAGCTCCTCTGAGCTTGTGTCAACCACATAGGAGCGTGGTGAGTTTATAATCCACACACGTTGACCTTCTGCCAGCGCTGGTCTCACCATAGGAGCGTTTGTTTCAGCCATTTGTCCCTCTCAGCGAAGGCCTTCCTGTTAGGCCATCGGGGTTTAAACTGAGCCGGCGAGACAGGCAATGAGGAGCGCAGCCTCCTGCCCATCAGGAGCTCAGCAGGCGGCAGCCCATGATGCAGTGGTGTAACTCTGTAAGCTAACAGAGCCCTGTATGGATCCTTGTTCTTTTTCAGCAGTCCCTTGACTGTTTTCACAGCTCTCTCTGCCTCACCATTACTCTGTGCATGGTAGGGGCTACTGGTCACATGTGTGAAGACATATTCTGTGGCAAAAGCAGAAAAGGAGCTCACGAAGAACTGGGGAGCGTTATCTGTAACCAGGAACTCAGCGACCCCTTGCCTGGAAGAAATGGACTTATATCCATTGATAACATCAGCTGATGTGGTTATGGGTATCTTTGCTATTTCAGTGTATCTTGAATAGTAATCTACAACTAGCATATAAGTGTCATTTTCCCAATAGAACATTTCTGCCCATAGCTTTTGCCATGGCCGTTTTGGCAGCTCCATTGCAATCATTGGCTCCAGATGACATGGTTGACATTTTGTACACACCTCACACTGGGCCACCAGCTTGGCAATCTGAGTACTCAGACAAAGCCACCACACTGATTGATGAGCCCTCAGTCTGCATTTGGTTATCCCCATGTGTCCCTCATACACTCTGTCTATCATTTCTGGTTGTAGAGTCTCTGGGATAACTATCCGTTGTCCTTTCATGAGAAGGTCTCCATTACAGTGGAAGTCACTTTGGTGCACCCAATAAGGCTTCAGCAGCTGAGGCAGTTCCTCCTGCCTGGGCCATCCCTTTTTGCACTATCTGTCGGCAGATGGGTTCTCGTTGTTGATCCTCTGCAATCTGCTGCAGTTTGGTCTGAGATGCAGGTAGACTGTCTCTTTCTGCATTAATGGACACCTGTACCTCACCATCTAGACATTGCTCCTCCTCTGATAATGGATGTTTAATTGGGGCCCTGGAGAGTGTGTCTGCTGTGATCAGTGCCTTCCCTGGCACATACACCATCTTGTAGGTGAACCTCAGTAATCTGAGGCGGAAGCGCAGAACTCTGGGAGGCAAGTCGTCCAGTGCTTTTGTCCCTAACAGAGCCAACTGTCACGATCACCGTCGTCGTGGAAATGACCGGACCAAGGTGCAGCGTGGTCAGCGTACCTTTTTATTTATTATAAATGTCGCCAACAAAACAAGAAACAACAAAAACGAACGTGAAGCGGGCTATACAGGCCACTAACAAAGACAACTACCCACAAAATACAAAAGGATAAAAGGCTGCCTAAGTATGATTCCCAATCAGAGACAACGATAGACAGCTGTCCCTGATTGAGAACCATACCCGGCCAAAACATAGAAACACAGAACATAGAGTTTCCCACCCGAGTCACACCCTGACCAACCAAACATAGAGAATAAAAAGATCTCTACAGTCAGGGCGTGACACCAACAGTGGTTTGTGGTCAGTCTTTGCTGTAAACTGCAGGCCAATAAGGTATTGGCTGAGCCTTTCACATGCCCATGTGATAGCCAACGCCTTTCTCCACTTGTGCATGCATACCTTTGGTCCGTGTCAGATAAGTTTTGGGAAATGTATGCTATTGGACCCCACTCCATGTTGTCGTGCATCTGTGTGAGGACCGCCCCTAGCCCAAAGGTTGATGCATCTGCTGATACCTTTGTCTTAGCGTGGGGACGGTACTGGGTCATCACACTCTGAGGCCAGGTCTCTTTTGATTTTGTCAAACGCCACCTGTTGCACTTGACCAGTCATTCTCTTTGGCTAGTAAGTCTCTCAGGGGTTTGGTTGTATCTGAAAACCGTGGGAGGAACTTACCCACATATGTGGCCATGCCTAAGAAGGTCCTGACTTCAGCCACGTTCTGGGGGATGAGCATATCTGTGATTGCACTGATCTTCTCCGGGTCCGGCTCTATTCCAGCTGCACTGATTTTGTGTCCCAAGAACAAGACCTCTGACTGAGCAAAAGTGCATTTTTCATTGAGTGTCAGGCCAGTCTCCTGGAGTCGGGTCAGAACTGCTGTGAGCCTTAAATCATGTTCTGCTCTGTCCCGTCCACACACGAGCACGTCATCCACGTGGAATATGATGCCACTCAGCCCATCCAACAGCTGGGACATGCGTCTTTGGAAATGCTCAAGACCGGAAGCGATTCCAAATGGCAAACCGTTAAAACAGTACTGGCCAAACGGTGTTATAAACGTTGTGAGCGCCCTACTCTCTGGTGACAGCGGTATCTGCCAGAAGCCTGAGCGGGCATCCAGCTTTGTGAAGACTTGTGAGCCATCCAACTGAGCCAGTGACTGCTCCACTGATGGTAAGATGTGTCTCTCTCTGCAGAGTGCCTCATTGAAGTTAGTCATGTCCACACAGATCCTTATGTCCCCATTGGCTTTTGGGACCACCACCATCCCTGCACACCAGTCAGTGGGACTCTATTTTAGACACCGCCCCAATTTCTTCCATCCTCCCCAACTCTTCCTTTACTCTGGCCAATAAAGGGATAGGCACACGGTGGGGGGTGGTAAGGGCATAGGGGACAGCATCCTCTTTCAGGCGGATTTTGTAGACACCTTCTATCCTTCCTAGGCCACTTTTGAGAATTCTCACTTTTGAGAATTTATTTTTGAAATCCTCACCTGGGTCCTCCAGTTCGCTCACTCTCTCAATGAGTTGCAATGCTTCAATTGCTGGCAGCCCCAGCAATGGTCTTGTCACGTTCCTGACCTATTTCTGTTAGTTTGTTATATGTGTTAGTTGGTCAGGACGTGAGGTTGGGTGGGCATTCTATGTTTTCTGTTTCTATGTTGGTTTATGGGTTGCCTGGTATGGCTCTTAATTAGAGGCAGGTGTTTGGCGTTCCTCTAATTAAGAGTCATATTTAGGTAGGTGTTTTCACAGTGTTCGTTGTGGGTGATTGTCTCCTGTGTTTGTGTATGTCGTTACGCCACACGGGACTGGTTTCGGTTTGTTTGTTCAGTGTCATTTATGTGTAGGCTTTTTTCCCTGTTCGTGCGTTCTCGTGTGTTATGTGAGTCCGTCGTTCAGATCTGTCTACACCGTTTATTTGTTTTGTTAGTGTATTAGTCGAGTTCGTGTTTTTCGTTAATAAATCATGTCTACAAACTCAGCTGCATTTTGGTTCGATCCTTGCTCTTCCTCTTCTGATGAAGAGGAAGAGGAAAGCCGTTACAGAATCACCCACCAATCCAGAACCAAGCGGCGTGAGTTCAAGCAGGATAATACACAGGAATCATGGACTTGGGAGGAAATATTGGACGGGAGAGGTCCATGGGCACAGTCGGGAGAATATCGCCGCGCTCGTGAGGAGATGGAGGCAGCGCGAGCCCAAGAGCGTTGGTATGAGGAGGCAGCAAGGAGACGTGGCTGGAAGTCCGAGAGGAGACCCCAAAAATTTCTTGGGGGGGGGCTAAGAGGTAGTGGGCCAAGGGCAGGTAGGAGACCTGCGCCCATTTCCCAGGCTTACCGTGGAGAGCGGGAGTACGGGCAGGCGCCGTGTTACGCAGTAGAGCGCACGGTGTCTCCTGTACGAGTGCATAGCCCAGTGCGGGTTATTCCACCTCCCCGCACTGGTAGGGCTAGATTGGGCATTGAGCCAGGTGTCATGAGGCCGGCTCAACGCGTCTGGTCTCCAGTGCGTCTCTTCGGGCCGGCTTACATGGCACCAGCCTTACGCATGGTGTGCCCGGTTCGCCTACATAGCCCGGTGCGGGTTATTCCACCTCCCCGCACTGGTCGGGCGACGGGGAGCATTCAACCAGGTAAGGTTGGGCAGGCTCGGTGCTCAAGGGAGCCAGTACGCCTTCACGGTCCGGTATTTCCGGCACTACCTCCCCGCCCCAGCCCAGTACCACCAGTGCCTACACCACGCACCAGGCTTCCAGTGCGTTTTCAGAGCCCTGTGCCTCCTCCACGCACTCTCCCTATGGTGCGTGTCTCCAGCCTAGTGCCTCCAGTTCCGACACCGAGCACTAAGCCAGATGTGCATCTCCTAAGTCCTGTGCACACTGTTGTTTCTCCCCGTACTCGTCCTGATGTGCGTGCACTCAGCCCGGTGCCACCAGTGCCGGTACCACGCACCAGGAATATAGCACGCTTTGAGAGTCCAGTGTGCCCTGTCCCTGCTCCCCGCACTAGGCTTGAAGTGCGTGTCCTCAGTCAGGTGCCTCCAGTTACGGCACCACGCACCAAGCCTACAGTGCGTCTCAGCCGGCCAGAGTCTGCCGTCTGCCCAACGGCGCATGAACTGCCTGTCTGCCATGAGCCTGCAAAGCTGCCCGTCTGCCATGAGCCTACAGAGCCTTCCGCCAGACAGGAGCAGCCAGAGCCTTCCGCCAGACAGGTGCAGTCTGAGCCATCCGTCTCCGCAGCGCCATCTGAGCCATCCGTCTCCCCAGCGCCATCTGAGCCATCCGTCTCCCCAGCGCCGTCTGAGCCATCCGTCTCCCCAGCGCCGTCTGAGCCATCCGTCTCCCCAGCGCCGTCTGAGCCATCCGTCTGTCCTGAGCCATTAGAGCCGCCCGTCTGTCCCGAGCCGTCAGAGCCGATAGTCAGTCAGGAGCCGCTAGAGCCAGTTATCAGTCAGGATCTGCCAGAGCCGCCAACCAGACAGGATCTGCCAGAGCCGCCAACCAGACAGGATCTGCCAGAGCCGCCAACCAGACAGGATCTGCCAGAGCCGCCAACCAGACAGGATCTGCCAGAGCCGCCAACCAGACAGGATCTGCCAGAGCCGTCAGTGAGCCATGAGCGTCCAGAGCCTTCAGCCAGCCATGAGCGTCCAGAGCCGTCAGCGAGCCATGAGCGTCCAGAGCCGTCAGCGAGCCATGAGCGTCGAGAGCCGTCAGCGAGCCATGAGCGTCGAGAGCCGTCAGCCAGCCATGAGCGTCGAGAGCCGTCAGCCAGCCATGAGCGTCGAGAGCCGTCAGCCAGCCATGAGCGTCGAGAGCCGTCAGCCAGCCATGAGCGTCCAGAGCCGTTAGCCAGTCATGAGCTGTCCCTTAGCCCGGAGCGGCTATTTACCCAGAACTGCCCCTCAGTCCAGAGCTGTCTCTCTGTCCGGAGCTGCCTTTCAGTCCGGAGTTGCCCCTCTATCCTGATCTCCCTCTCTATCCTTAGCTACCTCTATATCCTGATCTATCCCTCTGGCTTGAGCTATCCCTCTGTCTTGATCTATCCCTCTGTCCCGGTGCTGCCCCGGTTGTTGATGTTACCAAAAGGATTTTGTGGGGGTAAGATGAGGGTGGACATTCATAGGGGGAGATGGAAGCTGGGATTGACTATGGTGGGGTGGGGACCTCGCCCGGAGCCTGAGCCACCACCGTGGTCAGATGCCCACCCAGACCCTCCCCTAGACTTTGTGCTGGTGCGCCCGGAGTTCACACCTTATGGGGGGGGTTATGTCACGTTCCTGACCTATTTCTGTTAGTTTGTTATATGTGTTAGTTGGTCAGGACGTGAGGTTGGGTGGGCATTCTATGTTTTCTGTTTCTATGTTGGTTTATGGGTTGCCTGGTATGGCTCTTAATTAGAGGCAGGTGTTTGGCGTTCCTCTAATTAAGAGTCATATTTAGGTAGGTGTTTTCACAGTGTTCGTTGTGGGTGATTGTCTCCTGTGTTTGTGTATGTCGTTGCGCCACACGGGACTGGTTTCGGTTTGTTTGTTCAGTGTCATTTATGTGTAGGTTTTTTTCCCTGTTCGTGCGTTCTCGTGTGTTATGTGAGTCCGTCGTTCAGATCTGTCTACACCGTTTATTTGTTTTGTTAGTGTATAGTCGAGTTCGTGTTTTTTTCTTTAATAAATCATGTCGTCACAATCCGCTGCATATTGGTTCAATCCCTGCTCCTCCTCTTCTGATGAAGAGGAGGAGGAAAGCCGTTACAGGTCTGGTCAGAGAGTCAATGACGAAGACAGGCTGGATGGCACTTTTGTCTTTACTCTCCAGTTTAATCACCAACTGCCCTACCACTGGTAATATCTTATTACTGGGCCAGTACAGTTTTTTGTTTGTAGAGAGCAAAGGGTCATCTCTACTATAGCTATACAGCCTAGTTGGAATTGCTGTCACTGCTGCCCCTATCTCTAGTTTAAATGACACAACCTCCCCATTGAGTTTAATGTCTGAGTGCCAGCCAGCATTGTTTGCCCTTCTCCCAGAAAGATGTTGTCCTGCTGTACCTCCTCTGAGACCTCATGCATTTGCTTTAATCGACAGACAGCTGAAAAGTGTCCTCTCCTGTGACATTTCCTGCGTTCCGCATCCATTACTGGGCAATCTTTCCAGCTGTGGAAAGGGGATTTCCCACATTTGCGACAAACACTTGAACCAGCTACTGGTGCTGTCTGTGATTGTTTTCTCCACGTCTGTCTCTGTTCTGAGTTCCCCTCTTTTATTAGCTCGTCTGTCTCTGTTCTGAGTTCCCCTCTTTTATTAGCTCGTCTGTCTCTGTTCTGAGTTCCCCTCTTTTATTAGCTCGGTATGAAAACGCATTTATTTCCTCACTCTCTTCGCTCTGCAAGGAGCTGCTGGCTGATGCCAAGCAGCATCATCTGCTGTCTTTTTACTGTCTCACTCTGCCTAACCTGGTTTACAACTTTGGACAAGGTAAGCTGGGAATCCAACTGTACCTTTTCAGGAAGTGATATATTTCTTATATCCACTACAATCCGATCTCGGATCAGCTCTTCCCTAAGTGCGCCAAACTGACAATGTTCTGCTAGCTTGTGAACAGCTGTGTTAAAACTGTCTGTGGTTTCACCCTGTTTGTGCACATTAAACCTAGCTCTCTCAATATATAATGTTGTGTCTCCCTACAAAACGCGTTTCAAAACAGTCTTTAACAGCACTGTAGTTAAGTTTCTCTTCCTCAGTCAACGGTGAAGCGTTTAATATATCCTCGGCTTCACCACCCATGGAGTAGATGAGTGTATTAACTTGAAATGCCAAATTTTTCACGTTTAAGCCTGATGCTACTCTGTACCTTTCAAAGCGCATGATCCATTTCGGCCAGTTTTGAATGTCCATACAAACAAAATTCCAATGCAAAATCCGTCAGCACTAGCCACTGGCCTGTCCGTGTTTGTGCGAGAGCCCGTTGAACTTGGAGTTGCAAACCCTAAAATCCCGCCAGTTTCTTCCTCTTGCAACATGTTGCAAAGCAGTAACTTTTGTAATAAATAATATCCTTAATTAACAGCGTTGGACTGTTAGAACCTGTTATAACTACTTAGAACCTGTTATAACTACTGCATTTTCCATTAGTCTCTACTCTTACCAGTGCTCTGTCTAACCATGAGGCCACAGCCTGAAATTGCAACAAATGTATCTGAGCATAAGATATGAACAAGCAGTCTGAAATGTGTGTGTGTGCTGGAAGTAACAGTTAGCTCAGATAAGAAGCTGGGAAGCTGTGGTTAGCCTTGAGCGAACAGTGGCCATTGTATACAGGTGCGAATAGCTCAGACAATATTGCAGAAGCTGTCTGACCTCAGTCTTTGGGGTGAAGGAGCGTAATCTACACAGCAACAGCGTCGGGACTTTCCTCAACCCTCATCGACCAGTCAGGAGAACAGAACTACTAGACTCAACCTACGTCATTTCAATGTATAAAATCTAATGCACACTATGTTTAGGGGCTCTCTTCCGATAGTTCCTTACGAGCTAGACGAACGAGTCCGTGCAGCACGCTTTACCAGATATCTTTACCTCTGAATAAACTGCCTTTACTATACCTAAGTCCACCTTGTCCAGCGTCTCAACTTGGTCTCTTTTCTCAAGTAACGTTTCATCAACAAAACGTAACGAGTCCTTGCTCGAGTCCTTGCTCGTTAGCTAGCACAATAATGATCTGCGCAGTTTATCTCCAACACTGTACCATCCCTGCTTTGAAACAGCCTGTATGTATGATTTACTTGGTACGTCCTTCACATTTATGTGATTATTAAAACCACTTCTAACACCATGTAGTATTATCTAAAATAAGGAGGCATGACAACGAGGTTCTAGCTTCAACATGTTTCTAGCCTAGTCTGCGCATGTCATACATATTTACGGATACCCCCAAGGGACATCCTACTACACTTTTGTATCAAATGGTTTGTCTGTACATGTACTGTAGGTACAAAAGATAGGCCCTTAGATAAAACTGAGCTCTTTTTTTTGAGAGCTTAATTACCGCGTCCTGCTGTAGCTCGGTATCCATGGATGGTGTTCCTGGTCCCCTCTTCGACTGCTTGACTCTCCTATATTGTTTATTTTCATTCGCGTCGTCTATGGCTGTGAAGTTCGGGCCTAGAATCTCCTTCATTATAACCTTATGTTCACTGATCTTAACTTCAACCTCTTTTACTTCCTTCGACACATTTGTTTAGGATTTCACCCCATTTCTGAACAAAAGTTGTCGTTTTTCCCTATTGTAGGCTCCTTCTGTATTCTCAGTCCTCTTAGAATGCACTTGTTGCTTCAATTCTCACTAAGAGTGGTGCGCGATAAATTGGTTCATGCCAACTGCCAGCCACAAAAGAAAATCAGCCTCTTCCTGTCACGTCTTTCTAAAGTAGAACCCAGAAGCAGACCAGGACAAGGAGAGTAGGACGAAGGTGAGTATTTATTTACAAGTTTAACCGTAAAGGTAGAAAGATCCAGGTGGTGGAGCGGGCAGCGGAGGTGAGTTGATGGGAGTGAATAGGCAGATCCAAGGGAGTAACAGAAGCCACCGACGACCAGGCAGGGATGGGGTGAGTGTTCCGGGTGAATGACTGTAGACAGAACAAACGGAGGTAAGTTCAAGGCAAGCAAGACGTACAAAACAACAAAACAAACTCTATCAAACTGGAGGCTGATACGCTGGCATAACATACTGTTCATGGCTAACGATCCGGCAGGGAATGGATGTCAGGTCAGAGCTTATGAAGTGGAGGGGTGATGATCAGGACCAGGTGTGCAGATAGCTGATGGGATACAGGTGCGGGTAATCAGAGATCTCCCAACTAGCTACGTCGTCCGGCAACCAGACAGGGTGCGTTCCAGGACACCGGAAAAACACTCCAGGACAGAACACAGGCAAAAACAGACTCAGGAAACGGGATTCGTGACAGTACCCCCCCTCCGACGAACGCCACCGGGCGGACTACCCGGAGCGCCAGGGTGGAGGCGGTAGAAGTCACGAAACAGGTCAGCATCAAGGATCTGACGCCGAGGAATCCAACTCCTCTCCTCTGGGCCATATCCTTCCCAATCCACGAGGTACTGGAACCCTCGACCCCGCCGTCTGGAGTCCATGATGCGGCGCACCGTGTGGGCAGGACCACCTCCGATCATCCGAGGAGGAGGAGGACGAGGAGGAGGGGGCAACAGAGGACTGAGGAGAACCGGCTTGAGGCAGGAAACATGAAAGGTGGGGTGTACTCTAAGCGTTGCAGGCAACTTGAGTCGAACCACAACAGGATTAATGATTCTCTCCACCACGAACGGACCAATGAACCTCTGTGACAGTTTCTTCGACTCATGCCGTAGAGGAAGATCCCGTGTAGCCAACCAAACCTTATCTCCGACGGTATAAGCGGGGGCAGGAATCCGGCGACGATTCGCCTGGATCTGATACCGGTCAGAAACTCTAAGAAGGGCCCTCCTGGCCCGATGCCAGGTCCGGTGGCAACGACGAATGTGGGCCTGGACAGAGGGAACCGAGAGATCCCTCTCCCAGGGTAACTGAGAGGACCAAGAGGTGGGATCAGAGGAGCCAAGGGAGCGCAGCGTGGACTCCATCTTCTGGTTGGCTCTCTCCGCCTGACCATTAGATTGGGGGTGAAGAAGCCCAGAGCTGGGCCGATCGGTACTCTTATTCTGCGCACAACCAGGACAAGCGGCAACAAACCTCCGGGTATCTTCTCCCATGGCAGGCCACCAAAATCGTCTGCGCAGTAGCGCCATAGTCCGAGCAACGCCAGGGTGACAAACTATCTTGCTGGCGTGGGACCACTGAAGGACAGCAGAACGGACCGACTCAGGCACGAACAACCGACCTGGTGGACCGTTACTGGGGCCGGGCTGCGTCCGAAGGGCCGCCATCACATCCTCCTCAATCCTCCATGTAACGGCTCCCACGACAAAGTTCTGGGGAAGAATCGTCTCAGTCTTGGCTCCACTCTCCTCCGTCTTGGAGAACATCCGGGACAAATCAGGGGGAGCAGACTCACTGCCCTGACTGGGAACAGCATGAGAACAGGCAGTCCTAAGGCAGTTAGCATGACACTCAATGCTCCAACTAGTTACCTTACCCGTCACCCAATCAAACGAGGGATTGTGTTCTCTCAGCCAGGGGTAACCAAGAACCAGAGGAACATGGGGCGAAGGCAGAATGAAGAAGGAGATAAACTCTGAATGATTCCCCGACAACAACATCTTAACCGGTTCAGTCCTCATAGTGATCCGTGCCAGACTACTACCGTTCAGAGTGGTTGCTTCAATGGCTTCCGGCAATTGCTCCTTGGAAAGCCCCAGCTGTTCCAGCAAGTCGGCATCCATAAAGCTGCCATCGGCACCTGAATCGATAAAAGCGTTCATCGCTAAACTCTGATTCTTATTCATGAGGATCACAGGAAAACGGGGTCTGACAGGGTTCTTGGGAGGTTGAAACTGGCTCGTTAAAAGTCCTCCCAACCTTAGCGAGCCGGGCAGTTTAACGGGCGCTGAGGACAAGCGGAGATGTAATGTCCCGAGCTACCACAGTAGAGGCAGCGGTTGGTCTCACGTCTACGTTGGCGCTCCTCCTTAGTTAACCCGTACCGTCCCACTTGCATAGGTTCAGGATCTGGCGGCAGGACTCCTCCACTAATCCCGGGTGGGGAAACATGATTGACACGTTCTGGTTCACTTCCTGACCCGAATGGTAACCGAGTAGCTGATTGATTAGACGGGACCCACTGCTTCTCCCTCCTTCTCTCTCGGACTCTGTTATCCACCCGAATAGATAATGCGACCAAACTCATCCTTGAGTTGCTCCGACAACCCCTGGTAAAAAGCCGCTTGTAGTGACTCCTCATTCCACCCACTCTCCACAGCCAATGTCCGGAACTCAATCACAAAGTCTGCCACGCTACGAGCTCCTTGGCGAAGAGAGAACAAACACTTAGCTGCGTCCTTACCTCGGACTGGATGGTCAAAAAGCTTTCTCATCTCTGCCGTGAACTCCTGGTATGACGCCATACAGGTGTCCTGTTGTTCCCAAACAGCTGAAGCCCATTCCAGAGCTCTACCACGCAGCAGTTCAATAATAAAAGCTATCCTAGCCTTATCTGTGGCGTAAGAGTAGGGCTGCAGATCAAAAACTAAACCACACTGCATAAGAAATGAACGGCATCTTCCCAAATCCCCTTCGTACTTATCAGGTGTCGGAACCTTGGGCTCACGGAAGGAAACCGCTCCAGAAGCGGCAGGTGAGAGAGGTGAAACAGGTGGTGGACGATCCGCCGGCAAAATGAGCTGAGCCTGGATACTCGTCAGACTAGCAGAGAAGTTCTGAACTGAAAACGCTATCTCCTGTAGCGCCGTGCTGTGTTGTCCCAATATCTTCTCCTGATGGGAAATGGCATGGCAAACGGAGTCCAGGTCCGCTGGGTCCATTTTCTGGCCGGATCGTTCTGTCACGTCTTTCTAAAGTAGAACCCAGAAGCAGACCAGGACAAGGAGAGTAGGACGAAGGTGAGTATTTATTTACAAGTTTAACCGTAAAGGTAGAAAGATCCAGGTGGTGGAGCGGGCAGCGGAGGTGAGTTGATGGGAGTGAATAGGCAGATCCAAGGGAGTAACAGAAGCCACCGACGACCAGGCAGGGATGGGGTGAGTGTTCCGGGTGAATGACTGTAGACAGAACAAACGGAGGTAAGTTCAAGGCAAGCAAGACGTACAAAACAACAAAACAAACTCTATCAAACTGGAGGCTGATACGCTGGCATAACATACTGTTCATGGCTAACGATCCGGCAGGGAATGGATGTCAGGTCAGAGCTTATGAAGTGGAGGGGTGATGATCAGGACCAGGTGTGCAGATAGCTGATGGGATACAGGTGCGGGTAATCAGAGATCTCCCAACTAGCTACGTCGTCCGGCAACCAGACAGGGTGCGTTCCAGGACACCGGAAAAACACTCCAGGACAGAACACAGGCAAAAACAGACTCAGGAAACGGGATTCGTGACACTTCCGATTGGTAGCTAAACTCAGCAAAAAAAGAAACGTCCTCTAACTGTCAAATGCGTTTATTTTCAGCAAACGTAACGTGTAAATATTTGTATGAACATAACAAGATTCAACAACTGAGACATAAACTGAACAAGATCCACAGACATGTGACTAACAGAAATTGAATAATGTGTCCCTGAACAAAGGGGGGGTCAAAATCAAAAGTAACAGTCAGTATCTGGTGTGGCCACCAGCTGCATTAAGTACTGCAGTGCATCTCCTCCTCATGGACTGCACCAGATTTGCCAGTTCTTGCTGTGAGATGTTACCCCACTCTTCCACCATGGACTGCACCAGATTTGCCAGTTCTTGCTGTGAGATGTTACCCCACTCTTCCACCAAGTTCCCGGACATTTCTGGGGGGAATGGCCCTAGCCCTCACCCTCCGATCCAACAGGTCCCAGATGTGCTCAGTGGGATTGAGATCAAATCAAATTTTATTGGTCACATACACATGGTTAGCAGGTGTTAATGCGAGTGTAGCGAAATGCTTGTGCTTCTAGTTCCAACCGTGCAGTAATATCTAACAAGTAATCTAACAATTTCACAACAACTACCTTGTACACACAAGTGTAAAGGAATGAATAAGAATATGTTCATATAAATATATGGATGAGCGATGGCCGTGCGGCATAGGCAAGATGCAGTAGATGGTATAGAGTACAGTATAGTACATTTATTACCTCCGATTATTAATTATTAAAGTGGCTAGAGATTGAGTCTGTATGTTGGCAGCAGCCTCTCAATGTTAGTCGAGAGGCTGCACCCGGCACAGCCAGAAGTGGACTGGCCACCCCTCATAGCCTGGTTCCTCTCTAGGTTTCTTCCTAGGTTTTGGCCTTTCTAGGGAGTTTTTCCTAGCCACCGTGCTTCAACACCTGCATTGCTTGCTGTTTGGGGTTTTAGGCTGGGTTTCTGTACAGAACTTTGATATATCAGCTGATGTAAGAAAGGCTATATAAATAAATTTGATTTGATTTGATTTAGTGATGGCTGTTTAAAACTTCTACTTGGTACTCATCCCGGATCCGGGAGCACCCTCATCAGTAAAAAAGCTGACTAGCATAGCCTAGCATAGCGCCACAAGTAAATACTAGCATCTAAATATCATGAAATCACAAGTCCAAGACACCAGATGAAAGATACACATCTTGTGAATCCAGCCATCATTTCCGATTTTTAAAATGTTTTACAGGGAAAACACAATATGTATTTCTATTAGCTAACCACGTTAACAAAAGACCCAACTTTTTTTTTTTCACCATTTTTTTACTGCATAGGTAGCCATCACAAATTCGACCAAATAAAGATATAAATAGTCACTAACCAAGAAACAACTTCATCAGATGACAGTCCTATAACAGATTTATTGTATAGCATATGTTTTGTTAGAAAAATGTGCATATTTCAGGTATAAATCATAGTTTTACATTGCAGCCACCATCACAACTCTCACCAAAGCAGCTAGAATAACTACAGAAACCAACATGAAATACCTAAATACTCATCATAAAACATTTATGAAAAATACACGGTGTACAGCAAATTCAAGACAAACATCTTGTGAATCCAGCCAATATTTCTGATTTTTTAAGTGTTTTACAGCGAAAACACAATATAGCATTATATTAGCTTACTAAAATAGCCTACCACACAGCCCCATTCATTCAACATAACGTTAGCGATAGCGAATAAACCAGCAAAAGATATTAATTTTTTCACTAACCTTCTCAAACTTCTCAAACTTCATCAGATGACAGTCCTATAACATCATATTACACAATACATATATGGTTTGTTCGAAAATGTGCATATTTAGCGGCACAAATCGTGGTTTTACAACGTGAATAGTAGCCAAACTGCAAACAAAATGTCGGGGGAAATCTTGGGAGAGGCACCTAATCTAATCAATAACTAATCATAAACTTGACAAAAAAATACAGGTTGGACAGCAAATGAAAGATACACTAGTTCTTAATGCAACCGCTGTGTTAGATTTTTAAAATTAACGTTACTACGACATACAGCGTACGTTAAAGCGAGACCGCGCCGAAATTAATGGCGGAATAATAGTTTAACATTATCGACAGAAATACGAATTAACATCATGAATAGTTCTTACTATTTGATGAGCTTCCATCAGAATCTTGTACAAGTTGTCATTTGTCCAGAATAATCGTTGCTCGGTTGTAGAAGGTCGTCTTCAACTGTGTAATTATCAGCAAACGTTAGCCATGTGGCGCAGATGTGTCCAACTCAGCATAACGCAGAACAAAGAAAATACCGAAAATCGCAATATACTGATATAAACTGATATAACTCGGTTTAAAATAACTACATTATGATATTTTTAACACATATATCAAATTAAATCAGAGCCGGAGATATCTAACTTATAAAACGAAAGCTTTTCAGAGCGCAATGCACACGTCCATCTTGCGTCAGGCCAGACGATGAAAAGACCAGTCCTTCCGTTCCAAGAAGTCTTGTTCTGCCTCAGATCTAGCTAGACACCCCATTCCAATTCTCACTGCTTACTGACATCTAGGGGAAGGCGTATGCAGTGCATGTAGACCCATAGATTCCATGCAAATTAATAAACTGACCTTGGAACAGAGCCCCCGATTTCAGATTTTTCAGTTCCTGACAGGAAGTTTGAGGCAAAATGAGTTCTGTTTTACTCACAGATATAATTCAAACGGTTTTAGAAACTAGAGAGTGTTTTCTATCCAATAGTAATAATAATATGCATATTGTACGAGCAAGAATTGAGTACGAGGCAGTTTAATTTGGGAACGATTTTTTACAAAGTCGAAATGGCGCCCCCTATTGAGAAAAGGTTAAAAGTCTGATGGCCTTGAGATAGAAGCTGTTTCTCGGTCCCAGCTTTGATGCACCTGTACTGACCTCGCCTTCTGGATGATAGCGGGGTGAACAGGCAGTGGCTCGGGTGGTTGTTGTCCTTGATGATCTTTTTGGCCTTCCTGTGACATCGGGTGGTGTAGGTGTCCTGGAGGGCAGGTAGTTTGCCCCCGGTAATGCGTTGTGCAGACTCACTGCCCTCTGGAGAGCCTTATGGTTGTGGGCGGAGCAGTTGCCGTACCAGGCGTGATACAGCCCGGCAGGATGCTCTCGATTGTGCATCTGTAAAGGTTTGTGAGTGTTTTCGGTGACAAGCCAAATTTCTTCAGCCTCCTGAGGTTGAAGAGGCTCTGTTGCTTTTTGTAATCCGTGATTGACTGTAGACCCTGCCACATACCTCTTGTGTCTGAGCCGTTGAATTGCGACTCTACTTTGTCTCTATACTGACGCTTAGCTTGTTAGATTGCCTTGCGGAGGGAATAGCTACACTGTTTGTATTTGGTCATGTTTCCGGTCGCCTTGCCCTGATTAAAAGCAGTGGTTCACGCTTTCAGTTTTGCGCAAATGCTGCCATCAATCCACGGTTTCTGATTGGGGAAGGTTTTAATAGTCACCGGGGGTACAACATCACCGATGCACTTGCTAATAAACTTGCTCACCGAATCAGCGTATACATCAATGTTGTTGTCTGAGGCTACATATCCGGAACATATCCCAGTCCACTTGATCGAAGCAACCTTGAAGCGTTGAATCAGATTGGTCGGACCAGCGTTGAACAGACCTGAGCACGGGCGTTTCCTGTTTTAGTTTCTGTCTATAGACTGGGAGCAACAAAATGGAGTCGTGGTCAGATTTGCCGAAAGGAGGGTGAGGGAGGGCTTTGTATGCGACGCGGAAGTTAGAGTAGCAATGATCCAGAATGCTGCCAGCCCGGGTCGCACATTCGATATGCTGATAAAATTTTGGGAGCCTTGTTTTCAGATTAGCTTTGTTAAAATCCCCAGCTACAATAAATGCAGCCTCAGGATATGTGGTTTACAGTTTACATAGAGTCCAATGAAGTTCTTTCAGGGCCGTCGAGGTGTCTGCTTGGGGGGGATATACACTGCTGTGATTATAATCGAAGAGAATTCTCTTGGTAGATAATGCGGTCGGCATTTGATTGTAAGGAATTCTAAGCGAGACTGATTCAAGCCTAAGACCGGAGCAAATCAAGTCTGAGTCAAGATCAAGCCCGGGGGGTGGGGGGGGGGAGGGGGGAGACCGAGTCAAGACCGAGACCAGAAAAATGCGAGTCCAATTCAAGACCATGATTGCAATTTTGTCGAATCACAACCATAATAAGAGAATGTCCAGTATTTCTGTGTTCAACAACATTATTGCTAAGCCAAACACAGTGGTGAACAATGGGCCTTCTACACAGGGCTAAGGGTTTAAAAAATAATGATTATAATAATATAATGAAAATTATTCAGTTTTTGTTGGAAAGGAAAAGGTTAACACTGAATAGAAAAAAATATCCAATCAGGATTTTTCATTGCTGGTCTCTGGGGAGATAAATCTAGCTAGCTAATTCTGCCATATCCTAAGCCATCAGAAGCTAGAGAAGGGTATCTGCCAGCAGGTATATCTCACTGGTCACCCCCAAAGCCAATTCTTCCTTTGGCCGCCTCTCCTTCCAGTTCTCTGCTGCCAATGACTGGAACGAACTGCAAAAATCATTGAAGCTGGAGACTCATATCTCCCTCACTAGCTTTAAGCACCAGCTGTCAGAGCAGCTCACAGATCACTGCACCTGTACATAGCCCATCCAATCTACCTTATCCCCATACTGTATTTATTTATTTATCTTGCTCCTTTGCACCCCAGTATCTCTTCTTGCACATTCATCTTCTGCACATTCTACCATTCTAGTGTTTAATTGCTATATTGTAATTACTTTGCCACCATGGCCTATTTATTTCCTTACCTCCCTTATCCTACCTCATTTGCACATGCTGTATATCAACTTTTCTACTGTATCATTGATTGTATGTTTGATTATTACATGTGTAACTCTGTGTTGTTGTATGTTTCGAACTGCTTTGCTTTATCTTGGCCAGGTCGCAGTTGCAAATGAGAACTGTATTAGGCCCTAATTTTGGAGTGACAGTGGAATCACCCAATCACCGCTGGCTGATCCCGCCCTGGCTTACACAGGGCGGGATGTAAATGTAAAATGTTCTTTGTCTAAAATAAATCACTGCACAAAAATAAATCACTGCATTTGACTCACACAGCCTGTCACTTACTCACCTTGTCCACTGTGTGTGTGCCTCTCTGTGACATAAGCTAAACATCTTGCTGGCTAGCTCATCATGTCTCAGTCTAAACTGTACACTCAAAAATACAGAAAGGAGTGGGAATCAAACCCTGAAATCAAAGGCTGGTTGAAGCCGTTTATTGGAGATGATATACGGGCATACTGCCTGTATTGTAAGGCTGATTTCTACGCCAAACTTAGTGATGTAAAAAAACACATGACAACTCGAAAACATACGCAAAAAAGGCTGAGGCCACCATGACATTAGCTATCGCTGAACACTGTTCCATGCTGGCATGTGATCACATTGGAGAAGCATGTAGAGCGGGTTTCTCAGACTCCACTGCTGCTACTCACTTCAAAATGCACAGGACAAAGTGCACAGAAATGATTAATGGTGTTCTAGCAGCATACTTTCTGAAAAAGTTGGTCGCAGATGTGGATGACCAGCGTTTCAGCCTCCTCCTCGATGAGCCCACGGATGTAAGTGTTTCTAAGTACCTGGGGGTTGTGATAAGGTACTTTAGTGACACCAAGCAAACAATTGTATCAACATTTCTGGGGCTTGTTGAGTTGGAGGGAGGAGATGCCAAATCTATAGCCTGTGCTGTTGTGGCTTTCCTCGAGAAGTGTTGTCTTAAAAAAGAGAAACTCCTGGGGATAGGGACTGACAATGCCTCTGTTATGACGGGGATTAACAATAGGGTCCATAAAGTGCTGAAGGAGGAGCATGGCCTCAAATATCTGGTTCTTATTCGCTGTGTGTGCCACTCTCTGCAGCTTGCTTATTTGTAGTTCTAAACATATTTAGGGTGTTTTTTACTCACTTTTTTGTCTCTCCCACGACGTTATTCCTCTCTTCTACGGCGTCCATCACAATTACATGCACATGGCCAATTATGCAAATTAGGCGATGACGTCATTTAGCGACTTCTAGCGACTTTTAGGACAGCCAATAGCTACTTTCCTTAATGAGGAGTTGGCAACACTGTGAAGACCAACAGGTCACTGCGCAATAGTGAGCAGTAGTTTTCCCACAGTTTAGCTAGCTTTTGTTGTCGGCTAGTTTGCAGCGGCTGCAGCATGTGTTATGAAAGAGGATGTTGTTGTTAATTTGTTAGCTTCTCCCTTTTCAACAATAACTTTGAACAAGAAGTTAAGTTTCAAACGATCATCATCGTCTGGGTGCTTGCTGCCTCTTTGAAAATAACTTGTGTATGAAACTTTGTTGCATTTAAAGTGGAACTGACAGCATTTTAGCAACATGAAATCTTATTCAAATATTTTCATCTACAACCTCAGGAAGAAATGACACTAATATTTTTTTTAAATAAATGTCAAGCGGCCACTTAGACATGGTCATTTTCACATTTCCTTAAATTATTTGGGAACTTTACATTCCTATTGATCAAACAACCATGAAAAGATAGTCTCTCTTTTTCCAGTTCCTGCTCATCAAGACCCCCCAGATCCACTCGGTTTTGGGATTCCCCTGGCTCCAGCGACATAACCCACTCATCAATTGGTCTACGGGTGCCATCATGGGCTGGAGTCCGTTCTGCCACGCCAATTGTCTGAAGTCGGCGCAACCTGCCCCGGGACATCTTCCTGGGTCCTCTGAGGTGGTTCCGGATGTCTCCACCATTCCCGCGGAATACCAGGACCTACAGGAGGTGTTCAAAAAGTCCTGGGCCACTTCCCTTCTGCCACACTGCCCCTATGACTTCGGGATTGACCTTCTCCCTAGCACCACGCAGCCCCGAGGGCGTCTGTACTCGCAGTCAGGACCTGAAACCAAGGCTATGGAGGACTACATTGGAATCCCTATCTACTGGATTTATTCGTCACTCTTCCTCTCCCGCTGGCGCAGGGTTCTTCTTCGTGGAGAAGAACGACAAGACCCTGCACCTGTGCATTGACTACCGGGGACTTTTTGACATCACTGTTATGAACCGTTATCCCCTACCACTCATTTCCTCAGCCTTCGAACCGCTCCAGGGGGCCACTGTGTTTTCCAAGCTGGATCTACGTAATGCCCTACCACCTGGTGCGGATCTGAGAGGGGGACGAGTGGAAGACCACTATGAATATCTGGTCATGTCCTTTGGCCTCACCGACGCCCTTGCCGTGTTCCAGGCTCTGGTGAATGATGTTCTCCGTGACATGCTGAACCAGTTCGTCTTCGTCTACATTGATGACATCCTCATCTTCTCCCGCTCCCCCAAGAACATGTGCTTTATGTCCGGCAGGTTCTCCAGCGCCTTTTGGAGAACCTGTTGTTCGTTAAGGCGGAAAAGTGCGAGTTCCATCGCTCCATCATTCTCTTCCTGGGCTACATCATCTCTGCTGGGAGCATCAAGATGGATCCTGAGAAGGTGAGAGCGGTGGTGGATTGGCCTCAGCCTACGTCCAGGGTGCAGCTGCAACGCTTCCTGGGGTTCGCCAACTTTTATCACCGCTTTATCTGGGGTTACAGCACCCTGGCCTCCCCCTTGTCTGCCCTCACCTCTACCAAGGTTCCGTTCATGTGGTCCACGGCCGCGGACCGGACGTTCCGGGACCTTAAACATTGCTTTACCACGGCTCCGATCCTGGTTCATCCAGACCCTTCCCATCAGTTCGTGGTGGAGGCCGATGCTTTGGATGTCGGAGTGGGGGCTGTCTGTCCCAACGTTCTGCCCTGGACCTTAAGCCGCATCCCTGGCCTTCTTCTCCCACCACCTCACCGCCACAGAGAGGAAATACGATGTGGGGAATCGGGAGCTTCTCGCGGTTAAGATGGCATCGAAGGAATGGAGGCACTGGCTCGAAGGGGCGGAACATCCATTCATTTTGTGGACCGACCACAAAAACCTGGAGTATCTCTGCATCGCCAAGCGCCTCAACTCCAGGCAGGCGAGATGGGCCATGCTGTTTACCCGGTTCAATTTTTCCCTCTCCTACCGGCCGGGGTCCAAAGAACATCAAGCCGGATGCCCTCTCGCCGATATAACCCCACGGCTACCACTCCGGAACCCGAGATATCGAACCCCGGCTCCCCGGTATAGTCTGGGGCAGAAGGTATGGCTATCCACCCATGATCTGCCTCTCCGGGTGGAATCCCGCAAACTCTTCCCCCGGTTTATCGACCCGTTCCCCATCTCCAAGATCATTAGCCCCTCTGCTGTTCGTCTTCTGTTGCCCCGTACCCTTTGTATACATCCCACCTTTCATGTGTCCAGAGTCAAACCCATGACTCACAGCCCTTCGTCTCCCGTTTCCATCATTTTCCAGTATCTCTTTTCTCGCCCTCCTAGTTTTGACCCTTGCTTGACTCTGAGCCCGCCTGCCTGACCACTCTGCCTGACCCTGAGCCTGCCTGCCGACCTGTACCTTTGCCCCCCTTTGGATTACCGACCTCTGCCTTACCCTGAGCCTGCCTGCCACCCGGTACCGTTGCCCCACCTCTGGTTTACTGACCCATGCCTGCCTGCCTTGATCTGTCTATTGCCTGCCCCTGTTGGAATATTAAACTATTGTTTAATCGACATGGTCTGCATCTGAGTCTTACCTTCATACCTGATAACTTTGATATGCATCAGTAGGAATTAAGACGTCAGTGTACGCAATGTCCACTGAAAAATAGTTGGGTATAGGGTTTATACTGTATCTGCGTATAGCCTACACTACATCACTAGCCCTTTGGGTTTTACAAAAAGTGCACTTCCTACATGAGTACGCTGGTATTAAGGTGGCTGCCATTTCATGATTACAAACCTGCCAAACCTATAGGTTATAATACATATAAAGGCTGTTAAGATACTGTATTCACGTTTCAAGAAAGGAGTGTATATCTTTGGCCTGGCGAAGCACTTTTATGTGCTGACTGAATGGAAGCTGATTATTATGAGTTTTTTACTCCGCTGGTCTTGGCTGGTCTCACTGTTCGAGACCAAGTCAAGACCGAGTCCAAATGAATCTAACACCAAGACAAGACAGATACACTCAATATGTGGTCTTGAGTACTACTACACTATAGCAGCCCCAGGTGTAAAATAGTAAAAAGTGGCTACTTCTCAGAGAGTTTTGAACTGTCAAGAGGAGTTAAAGAAGGGTGTCTGCTGTCACCATTCTATTCGTTATGGCCATTGAAATGCTAGCTAATAAAATCAGATCAAATAGTAACATTAGAGGATTAGAAATCCAATGCTTTAAAACAAAAGTGTACATGTATGCCGATGACTCAAGTTTTATATAAAGTCCGCAAGCTAGATCCTTGCAACGTCTCATTGAAGCTCTAGATAACTTTTCTGGCATCTCTGGATAAAGAATGATGATAAGTGTACAATATTAAGAATTGGATCATTAATCAACACAGCTTTTAAATTACCCTGCAGAGTATCTATAAAAATGGGCTGACGGTGAAGTAGACATACTTAGTATTCATATCACAAAATATATAAATTAGCTCTCCACAGTGAATTTCAATATAAAATTAGACAAGACCCTGCCACCACGGAGAGGTAAATACCTGTCTATATATAGAAAAATTACACTGATTAACTCCATAATCATATCTCAGTTTACTCACTTACTTATGGCACTGCCTACTCCTGATGATTCAGGGGTTTTTCCAAATCAAATGAGCAAAAAATATTTTGCTTTATCTGGGATGTTAAACCAGACAAGATAAAGCGTGCCTATATAATGAATATGAACTGGGTTGGTTGAGATGATTAAATATAAAAGCACTAAACCTATCTCTAAAAGCTTCACGAGTTTCACTTGAACCCAAAATGGTTCTCAAGTAGATTACTAAGAAAAGCTCATCCATTGTTTAAAAATGACCTTTTTGCCTTTGTGCAGATTGCCATGTCTCATATTCGATTCATTGAAAATGAAAACTTCTTCAAAGTATCTCTCTTTTTCAACCAAGCATTGTAGAGCTGTTTACAATTTCAATTTCATCCCGCAGAAAAGATAGAACAAATATTACAACAAATATTATGGTTGAACTCAAATGTTCTGGTTGATAAAAGACCGGTATTTATGGAAAATATTTTTTTTCCTAAATGATATTGTAAATTGGAATGGTAGAGTTATGGGAAGGTCTGCTCATTTCAAGATTACAACTAATTGATTACAGCACTACACCAAAAATGGAGGAGGCAAGTGTAACGGTCGTCTTTCGGTGAGAGAGTGGACCAAGGCGCAGCGGGTGATGGATACATAATGATTTATTTGACAAGACGAACACTGACACGAAATACACTTGATAATTACAAAATAACAAACGCACGTAGACAGACCTGAACTAACGAACTTACATAAACACGAAGAACGCATGAACAGGAACAGACTACATAAAACGAACGAACAAACCGAAACAGTCCCGTGTGGTGCACGTACACAGACATGGAAGACAACCACCCACAACAAACAATGTGAAACAACCTACCTTAATATGGCTCTCAATCAGAGGAAACGCCAAACACCTGCCTCTAATTGAGAGCCATACCAGGCAACCCATTAACCCAACATAGAAAACACATAACATAGACTACCCACCCAAACTCACGCCCTGACCAATTAAACACATACCAAACAACAGAAAACAGGTCAGGAACGTGACAGAACCCCCCCCTCAAGGTGCGAACTCCGGGCGCACCCCTAAAACTCAAGGGAAGGGTCTGGGTGGGCATCTGTCCGCGGTGGCGGCTCCGGCGGTGGACGAGGACACCACTCCACCACTGTCTTTGTCCCTCTCCTTAGCGTCCTTTGAGTGGCGACCCTCGCCCCGGACCATGGTCCAGGAACCTTCACTAAGGCCCCTCCTACATAGAGGAGACAACTCAGGAACGAGAGGTAGCTCAGGCCAGAGAGGTAGCTCAGGACAGAGAGGTAGCTCAGGACAGAGAGGTAGCTCAGGACAGAGAGGTAGCTCCGGACAGAGAGGTAGCTTAGGACAGAGGGACAACTCTGTACTAATGGCAGCTCCGGACTGAGTGGCAGCTCCGGACTGGGTGGCAGCTCCGGACTGGGTGGCAGCTCCGGACTGAGTGGCAGCTCCGGACTGAGTGGCAGCTCATGACTGTAGGGCAGCTCATGACTGTAGGGCAGCTCATGACTGGAGGGCAGCTCATGACTGGAGGGCAGCTCATGACTGGAGGGCAGCTCATGACTGGAGGGCAGCTCATGACTGAAGGGCAGCTCATGACTGAAGGGCAGCTCATGACTGAAGGGCAGCTCATGACTGAAGGGCAGCTCATGACTGTAGGGCAGCTCATGACTGTAGGGCAGCTCATGACTGTAGGGCAGCTCATGACTGTAGGGCAGCTCTGGCAGCTCCTGACTGGCTGGCGGCTCTGGCAGCTCCTGACTGGCTGGCGGCTCTGGCAGCTCCTGACTGGCTGGCGGCTCTGGCAGCTCCTGACTGGCTGGCGGCTCTGGCAGCTCCTGACTGGCTGGCGGCTCTGGCAGCTCCTGACTGGCTGGCGGCTCTGGCAGCTTCTGACTGGCTGGCGGCTCTGGCAGCTCCTGACTGGCTGGCGGCTCTGGCAGCTCCTGACTGACGGACGGCTCTAGCGGCTCCTGACTGACGGACGGCTCTAATGGCTCGGGACAGACGGGCGGCTCTAATGGCTCGTGGCAGACGGATGGCTCAGAAGGCGCTGGGCAGACGGATGGCTCAGAAGGCGCTGGGCAGACGGATGGCTCAGAAGGCGCTGGGCAGACGGATGGCTCAGAAGGCGCTGGGCAGACGGATGGCTCAGAAGGCGCTGGGCAGACGGATGGCTCAGACGGCGCTGGGCAGACAGATGGCTCAGACGGCGCTGGGCAGACAGATGGCTCAGACGGCGCTGGGCAGACAGATGGCTCAGACGGCGCTGGGCAGACAGATGGCTCAGACGGCGCTGGGCAGACGCGCAGTACAGGCGGCGTTGGGCAGACGGCCGACTCTGACCCGCTGAGGCGCACAGTAGGCCTGGTGCGTGGTGCCGGAACTGGTGGTACCGGACTGGAGACACGCACCTCAAGGCTAGTGCGGGGAGCAGGAACAGGGCACACTGGACTCTCGATGCGCACTATAGGCCTGGTGCGTGGTACCGGCACTGGTGGTACCGGGCTGAGGTCACGCACCTCAGGGCGAGTGCGGGGAGAAGGAACAGTGCGTACAGGGCTCTGAGGACGCACATGAGGCTTGGTGCGTGGTGCCGGAACTGGAGGCACTGGGCTGGATACACACACCACAGGGAGAGTGCGTGGAGGAGGAACAGGGCTCTGGAGACGCACTGGAAACCTGGTGCGTGGTGTAGGCACTGGTGGTACTGGCCTGGAGCGGGGAGGTGGCACCGGAAATACCGGACCGTGCAGGCGTACTGGCTCCCTTGAGCACTGAGCCTGCCCAACCTTACCTGGTTGTATGCTCCCCGTCGCCCGACCAGTGCGGGGAGGTGGAATAACCCGCACCGGGCTATGTAGGCGAACCGGGGACACCATGCGTAAGGCTGGTGCCATGTAAGCCGGCCCGAGGAGACGTACTGGTGGCCAGATATGTAGGGCCGGCTTCATGACATCCGGCTCAATACTCAATCTAGCCCTGCCAGTGCGGGGAGGTGGAATAACCCGCACCGGGCTATGCACACGTACAGGAGACACCGTGTGCTCTACTGCGTAACACGGTGTCTGCCCGTACTCTCGCTCTCCACGGTAAGTACAGGGAGTGGGCGCAGGTCTCCTACCTGACTTCGCCACTCTCCCTTCTAGCCCCCCCCCAAGAAATTTTTGGGGTTTACTCACAGGCTTCCGTGCTAGACGCGTCCCCTCATAACGCCGGTTCCTCTCTCCGGTTTCCTCCACTCTCCGAGCTGCCTCCAGCTGTTCCCATGGGAGGCGATCCTTTCCAGCCAGGATCTCCTCCCATGTGTAGCAACCCTTGCCGTTCAAAACATCCTCCCATGTCCATTCCTCCTTCGTGCGCTGTCTCTCTCTCCCGTTACACCGCTGCTTGATCCTATGTTGGTGGGTGGTTCTGTAACGGTTGTCTAGATCTTCCTCCTCCTCGGACGAGGAGAGGAGAGAAGGATCGGAGGACCAAAATGCAGCGGGTTGTGAATGCATAATGATTTATTTGACAAGACGAACACTGACACGAAATACACTTGATAATTACAAAATAACAAACGCACGTAGACAGACCTGAACTAACGAACTTACATAAACACGAAGAACGCATGAACAGGAACAGACTACATAAAACGAACGAACAAACCGAAACAGTCCCGTGTGGTGCACGTACACAGACATGGAAGACAACCACCCACAACAAACAATGTGAAACAACCTACCTTAATATGGCTCTCAATCAGAGGAAACGCCAAACACCTGCCTCTAATTGAGAGCCATACCAGGCAACCCATTAACCCAACATAGAAAACACATAACATAGACTACCCACCCAAACTCACGCCCTGACCAATTAAACACATACCAAACAACAGAAAACAGGTCAGGAACGTGACAGCAAGTGGAAGTAGGGAACTCGTCTGTCTGTCCAATATAAAGGATCAAAACTGGCAGAGGAACAAAAATAGCAAAAATAGGAATGTATACCAGTTTCATTTGAGGACCAGGATGTTGACAGCTGTGCCATACAGATTGTAAAAAATTGCTGTGAATAGATTTTTTATGTACGGATTTCATGGTACAGGTTGTAGGACTTGATATATAAAAAGGCGTAAGATTCAAGACATCATGCTTTTCAGCTAAAATGCTTGTACAGAATTCTTGCCAACAAGAAAATGTTGAATACTTGGGGCATACAATCATCGCAGCTCTGCAGATTTTGTTGTGAGGATACAGAATCAATTGACCTTTTGTTCTTGTATTGCTCTCAGGTAGCCTGTTTCTGGTCTCCGGTTCAGGAATGGCTGAAAAAGCATAACATTAATCTAAAATTGACCATAGAAATAGCATTGTTGGGAGATCTGAAGAGACCTGGTCGGTCAATTAATAATATACTAATACTCTTAGTAAAAGTATTTATCTTCAACTCGCAATTTGTGGATTCTATTCGATTAGATAGATTCAAATTGTATGTTAAACATCACAGCATAGTTGAAAGATATATGAGGCGTAGAAATCCGGAGAGGGTGGCCAGCAGAGATAGGTGGGATGGGCTGAGGGAAACTGAGGGTTGGTATGTGGAACTGGAGACAAGTGGGACTGGAGTTGCTGGGCGAGGGATAGAATGACGGTCAAAGATAAAAGTCTAAAATAAAGTCAAAATAAACAACAACAAAAAGTGGAGAGTGAGGCGAGGGACTTTGGGTGAGGGTCTCGGATGGTTGAGGGTGTAACGATTGTCGTCCTCGTTTGATGAGGAGTATGAAGGATCGGACCAAAATGCAGCGTTGTAAGTGTCCATGATAATATATTATACCAGAACACGGAAAATACAAAATAACAAAGTGAAGGAAAGAAATGAAAATCGAAACAGTTCTGTATGGTGAAAACACAGACACAGAAAACAACCACCCACAAACAAAAGTGGGAAAACAGGCTACCTAAGTATGGTTCTCAATCAGAGACAACGAATGACAGCTGCCTCTGATTGGGAACCATACCAGGCCAAGCTCAGAACGTGACAGAGGGGCAGCTCTTGGGGAACTGTCAGGGGATCTTGGATGGTTGGTAGCCTAGCAGTTGGGAGCTTGGGCCAGTGGCCGAAAAGTCTCTTGTTCGGGTCCTCGATTTGACTTGGTGGGAGATCTGTCGACGTGCCCTTGGGCGGGGCGCTTGACCCTGGTTTCTCCTGTGGGCCGCGCTGCATGGGAGTCTGCTAGATGACTGAATGTAATGTAAATGTTGAGCGGCTTCACTGCAGGTAGGTTGTATGTTTTAATATTCAATAAATACCCCAACAATGTAATTACTTTTTTTTAACAATCAGTTTCTGCTAGAATTACTTCATTCTCCAAAAGTTGTAGCCAGGTTATTCTGGATGTTGACAGTTGTCGTGGTAATTTCCTGTATTACTAAATGAGGAGAGTTTTAAACCACACACAAGTCAGAGTTATACTTAAACTTCATATTTAATTCATATGAGCTTCACCATAGCCCTTTGACTCTCAGATCAATTCAGTGTTTATAAATGAATTCTGAGAGTGCTTACAAAAGAATTCTAGTATCTTTTATAGCCAAGATACACCCCTCTCAACTCACATGTTGAACAACAGATCTCAGGAACTTCACAAAGGGCCTTTTACTTGAGAGAGGAGTATCCCATAGCCAGATAGCATTAGCTATAAATTATCGTTCAGTTTGGTCTCTAAGACGAGGTTCTAATCTCGTTCTTGGTACTTCATAGTACCAAAACATTACCTCATCCAATGGCATATATCAATTGTCAACTTTAGATACTCCCATCTCAAATACACCCCACCCCTGGACAAGCTCACTGAGGGGAGTGACTTGTGCACAGACATTGTAGACCAAGAGATAATTGGTTTCCCCCTTAATCACGCCATCCCTTCACATGGTTTAACAGATACATTCACATATGAAGACAATGTTCCATTCTGACCTCTCCCTTTCTGATGTTCTGCATATTACCAGACATGTAAAAGACAAGCCTGACCTCTCCCCTCTCTGGGCCCCAAGTGACTTTTCCCTAGAGAAGAAAGGAAAAATGCAACTGCCAACAGTATAGTCCAAAAAGACACATTCTAATGACAAGTATCTCACATAAGCATATTATGAAAGTAAATAAAACATCTTATTTATCTATGTTACCTAACTAATTCTGATTCAGCTACGACACAGTTTAATCCAGCTAATGGATAAAAAGCGATTTGGAGGACACTAGATTAAGATTAAGATCAGGACTAAGACCTTAAACACAATGTAGTCCCGTGTGGCTCAAAAAATGTATGCACTCACTACTGAAAATTGTGCTTTATAAGAGTGTCTTCTAAATGACTTAAATGTAAAAAGTGATCTCTCCCTTTCTGACTGCATATCAATCTGAAACTATTTACCTGCAAGTGTTATTGAATATTGTGACAATAGCATGCCAGTTATTTTACAAACCAATTAGGCTCTTTGACTTAAAGGGTTAATTGTGTGTCTATGTGACAGTGCTGATCCTCTTTGTTTGTGTTATAGGTCTATGTCTCAACAGGATGTGGTAGAACACCAGCCCAAGGTAGATCACTGATCTATTTAAGTGATTAAAAGTTGTTCAAACGAAAAGGCCAAATTCTGTTTGTTCTGCAAAGCCTGCTATGCATGTGCTATATCCCCTGTTTGATGATGACGCAAACCATGTTTGTTTAACATATAGTATGTGATGATATGTAGTCTCTGTTGTTCTCAGGTCTCTGGTATGAGTGAGAAGAAAGGGCACAGAAGCTACAAAGAGAAAGTCAACTCTATCTACATGTGCATACCTGACAAATTACCAGCACGGATGGAGTCAAATCTTCAGTTTTAACCTGCTATTAGACACAGTATGGAGACGTGTACACTTAAATGTACAACCTTTTATATGCATTGTTATAATAATCATCCACTTCGTCACATATGCGACCAGAAGTGAATAGCTTTTTCCTGGAACGCACAGTTACTGCAACTCGAAGATTCAGAGTTTACCGCCTTAGTGGTGTACGCCACCTGGCACCAATGGTAACGGGGGCACGTGCCAGTTATTTGACAAGGCCATTAGGCTATTTTACTTATTTTTTTACAATGTGCGAATATAAATTGACAGGTTGTATTGACCTCCTATGTATTTTTCTTTAAAAAATGTGTGTGAAACAGATACGCAAACAGGTAGAATTTTATCGTACAGATGTCGGATCATAATTTGGCCTGTTTAATAGCAGTAGGAAAAGAATCCTGCAGCAGAAGGGTTTGAATAGCTGAAGAAATATTTAGAATGACTGCCAGGGGGCAGCTAGAAGCGGTATTTATACAATACAGACCGTACCTACATTGTGCCTTAGACTGCAGGTTCACTGGGTGCCAGTTCAAGTAGTCTATGTAGGCTACAGCGCATCTCATATGTGGATTATAATAACTGGACATATTTGTGGGGGCAAATGTATTTTTATGTTAGATCAATTGTTTTAGCTCAATTATTTTATATGTTCAAGGCAATCAATATGCAGAATAAATGACTAGTGGCCTCAGTGCCTGTGTGGTCCAGCGGTCACAGCTGCTGACTACAATACACCTATGCCGGAGTCCGCATGGGTGTATACACACACACACACACACAGACACACACAGGAATTCCAATAAAACATAAGATACTGTACTACCGCAGAGTTTGAAGCACACTATGCTCTATGCCCAGCCATCATGTTGCTTGCTATGACTACACTACTACAACAATCTGAGCTGATCAAGAGTTTAGTTTTCTGCTGCTCCCTATTGGTCACAGTGTGATGAAACATGATGTCTTTTCAAATTGTTTATCTTTTCACATGTACAGAAACATGCTTCTCAATATGAGCTCTTTGTGGAGTGTATTTGGCCTACAGCAATAACCAAACATTTATTGCATTATCACAGTATTTGACACTAGCAGACACTCGAACAAGTGCAAGGGATGAAAGTCATGACCATTTATAATGTGTGTGTGTTCATTTTTTATTGTGCCTTTTATTTAACCAGATAATTAATTGAGAACACATTTTCTGCTACAATAAAGACCAAGATGAGAGCGATGAGACTGTTTGTTTGTGTGTGTGTGTGTGTGTGTGTGTGGGGGGGGGGGGGGACAGGATATCCTAATACAATCATTAGCATTTCTGACGTGTCGGTTGAAAAGTGAGAAATACATTTTTGCTACTTCTTTGGACTTAATGTATCAAGACAGTAAAGATGGCACTAGCCAAGAAACGATAAGGTGCTGCTTGCATATTGTTTTGTACTACTGTATTTAAATATTAAGTAAGAGAGAAGTTTTGAGAGGATGGCCAATGGTTTTTTCATGGTTCTGTTTGTCTTTTCAACATGCTGGGGTAAGAAGTCAAAGGTTTTACATTCATATTATGCAAAGTTTTGTATTTGTATTTATCTTTAAAAATATGACGATTCAATCCATTTTATTTCCACTTTGTAACACAATAAAAATGTAGAGAAATCCAAGGGGTCTGAATACTTTTGCAAGGCACTTTATATTGTTTTATGTCCTGCGGATTCGAGATGAAAGATGACAAGTTCAACAGGAAAGTGAGCCTGTCAGGTAGCCAGTAGCCTTAATTCTTTCACAGAATCTAACTGTGATTTTTTGCAAAGACGTGTGCTCTTTTGTGTGATGTATTCCGCTGATTTCTACAGTCTGTCGATATTGTTGGTTGTGTACAAAACAGCTTTATGTATGGTTATGATTACGTTTTATCAACCTATTGGACACACAGGTGCACATTCTCCCAACCAAAAGAAACATAGTGACAATGGAACCACTGGAACTGATGGGACAACAGATGAAAAAAACCATGGTGAGTTACAGGATGGCATGAAAATGTACTACACCACTGTAGTTATTAAATATATCATATATGCACATCTTATTCAAAACATAAAGGCCCTGTACACACAACTGATGTACAATACATTTGACACAGCTGATGTGATATACACTCTTAGAAAAAAAGGGTCCCAAAAGGGACTTGGGCTCCTGGTTTTTACCTACCTTGCTACATAAATAGATTCGCTAGCCTATTAGCCACGTTATGACTGACTTGTGATCATTGCCCTTGCTAGTTTGATTGTATTGACATTCCCAGTGTAACGCTCGTCGTTGGAATGAGAAGAGATGTCGGACCAATATGCAGCGTGGTAAGTGTCCATATTCAGTTTATTAACTGAACACTAAGAAATACCAAAATAACAACATGAAATACAAAACGAAAACGAAACAGTCCCGTATGGTGATAACACAGACACAGGAAACAACCACCCACAAAACCCAAAGAAAAACAGGCTACCTAAATATGACTCCCAATCAGAGACAACGACCGACACCTGCCTCTGATTGGGAACCATACTAGGCCAAACACAGAAATAGACAACCTAGACATACAACATAGAATGCCCACCCACATCACACCCTGACCAAACAAAACATAGAACCATACAAAGCAATCTATGGTCAGGGCATGACACCCAGCCTTAGTTACATTCATCTGTTTTTGTCCAGAATATTGAGTCATTGAAACTGAAACGGTGCATCCCGAATGGAGGCAACAAACAATGTACCAGGCCAGCTGTGATTTACAACCTGATAGCAATATTTTTTGGACTACCAAAAAATGTATTGGTGAATTATCTTAATCATGCATTGAACTGCATCCATCTATTCTGCCAAAATGCCGTGGTGTATGTCCAACATTGAACGTTGAGTCAAATATAACCTATTTTGAAAACCCCCCACAAAGTTGGTTTTGTAGCATAAACTGGGAATTAGATATATTTGACTGATAATACAGTGCATTTGGAAAGTATTCATACCCCTTGACTTTTTTCACATTTTGTTACATACATTACGGCCTTATTTTAAAATTGATTATATTGTTTTTTCCCCTCATCAATCTACACACAATACCCCATAATAAAAAACTGAAATAATACATTTACATAAGTATTCAGATCCTTTACTTAGTACTTTGTTGAAGAACCTTTGACAGTGATTACAGCCTCAAGTCTTCTTGGGTATGACGCTACAAGTTCGGCACACCTCTATTTGGAGAGATTCTCCCTTTCCGCAGATCCTCTCAAGCTCTGTCAGGTTGGATGGGGAGCGACGCTGCACAGCCATTTTCAGGTCTCTCCAGAGATGTTAGATCGGGTTCAAGTCTGGGCTTTGGCTGGGCCACTCAAGGACATTCAGAGACTTGTCCCAAAGACACTCCCGCATTGTCTTGGCTGTGTGCTTAGGGTCATTGTCCTGTTGGAAGGTGAACCTTCAGCCCAGTCTGAGGTCCTGAGCACTTTGGAGCAGGTTTTCATCAAGGATCTCTCTGTACTTTGCTCCATTAATCTTTCCCTCAATCCTGACTAGTCTCCAAACTCCAAGCGTTCTGTCATGTGCCTTTTACTGAGGAGTGGCTTCTGTCTGGCCACTCTACCATAAAGGCCTGATTGGCGGAGTGCTGCAGAGATGGTTGTCCTTCTGGAAGGTTCTCCCATCTCCACAGAGGAACTCTGAAGAGCTGTCAGAGTGACAATCGGGTTCTTAGTCACCTCCCTGACCAAGGCCCTCCCTTCCCCCGATTGCTCAGTTTTGGTGGTTCCAAACATCTTCCATTTAAGAATGATGGAGGCCACTGGTTAAGGACCTTCAATGCTGCAAAAAAAATTTGGTAAACTTCCCCAGATCTGTGCCCCGACACAATCCTGTCTTGGAAGTCTTCGGCTTTGTTTTTTCTCTGAGATCCAATGTCAACTGTGGGACCTTATGTAGACAGGTGTGTGCATTTCCAAATAATGTCCCATCAATTGAATTTACCACATGTGGACTCCAATCAAGTTGTAGAAACATCTCAAGGGTGATCAATGGAAACAGGATGCACCTGAGCTCAATTTCGAGTCTCGTAGCAAAGGGTCTGAATACTTAAGTAAATAAGGTATTTCTATTTTTGACAAATTTGCTAACCTGTTTTCGCTTTGTCATTATTGGGTATTGTGTGTAGATTGATGAGGATTTTTTTAAATTTAATCCATTTTAGAATAAGGCTGTAAAGTAACAAAATGTGCAAAAAGTCAAAGGATCTGAATACTTTCCGAATGCACTGTATGATTGTCTGTTTGTTTCATATCTGCAAAGTAGTTAAACTGCTGTCAGTTCCACTTTAAGTTTGTGTTCTAAACGTGAAACGTTTTCTTCAATGGGAAGTAATAATTTAGATTGGGAAATGCTTAATGGTGGTGTTTTTGTATTCCTATGATTGGGACCAACTGGCTTATTATGTCAGAGTTTATGGACTGCTTATCCTTTAACATCATGCTGTGTGTGACTGCTGTCTTTCCATCGGCCCTATGCAGTGGTGTAGTGGTGCCTGGAGAAGTGGGTAAACTCACATTTTGCCAAGAAGTTCCTAAATGTACAGCCCATCAAAGGAAAGACCTCCTGTGTGAAAGATTCTATTATTTCTTAATAGAATTTCAGTTGAGAGCTGCACACTCTTGCTGTCTGCAGATGATATTCCGCTAAAACTAGGCTGTGTGTGGCGCGCATGTGAATATATTTCACGTGCTTTGCGATTGTGTAGGCTACTTTGTGCATGATTTCTCTATTGTACTACATAATTCATAAATCGTATACCTCCACTACACTACTTTGATATGCATCAGTAGGAATTAAGAAGTGAGTATACGCAATGTCCACTGAAAAAAATGGGGTTGATGGTTTATACTGTACCTGCGTATTGCCTACACTACACCACTAGCCCTTTGTGTTTTACAAAAAGTGCACTCTCCTATAGGTTCGCCACTTTGCCAACATGTCTATAATACATATAAAGGCTGTTAAGATACTGTATTCATGTTTCAAGAAAGAAGTGTATATATTTGGCCTTGTGAAGTGCTTTCATGTGCTGACTTATCGGAAGATGATAATTCTGTGTTTTTACTCCGCTGGTCTCATGAAGAAATTACAAGTCCTCACTGTCCGAGACCGAGTCAAGACCGAGTACAAATGTATCTAACACCAAGACAAGACGAGACACTCAATATGTGGTCTCGAGACCGAGACCGGTCTTGAGTACTACAACATCTTAGCAACCCCAGGTGTAAAATAGTAAAAACGGGCTACTTCTCAGAGAGTTTTGAACTGTCTAGAGGGGTTAAACAAGGGTGTCCGCTGTCACCATTCTACTCGTTATGACCATTGAAATGCTAGCAATTAAAATCAGATCAAATAATAACATTAGAGGATTAGAAATCCAATGAAATCTAAACAAAGGTGTCCATGTATGCTGATGACTCAAGTTTTATATAAAGTCCGCAATCTAGATCCCTGAAAATTCTCATTGAAGATCTAGATAACTTTTCTGGCCTCTCTGGACAAACAATTATGATACGTGTACCATATTAAGCATTGGATCTTTAAAAAACACAGCTTTTACATTACCCTGCAGTTTACCTATATAATGGGCTGATGGTGAAGTAGACATACTTGGTATTCATATCACAAAATATATTAATTAGCTCTCCACAATGAATTCCAATAGAAAACTAGTAAAAATAGACAAGATCCTGCAACCATGCAGAGGTAAATACCTGTCTATTTATGGAAAAACTACACTGATTAACTCCATAGTGATATATCACTTTACTCACTTACTTATGGCGCTGCTTACTCCTGATGATTCGTTTTTTTCAAATCATATGAGTAAAGAATACTTTGCTTTATCTGGGATGTTAAACCAGATAAGATGAAGCGTGCCTATCTATATAATGAATATGAACTGGGTTGGTTGAGATTATTAAAAATAAAAGCACTAAACCTCTCTCTAAAAGCTTCACAAGTTTCACTTGAACCAAAAATGGTTCTCAAGTAGATTACTAAGAAAAGCTCATCCATTGTTTAAAAATGACCTTTTTGCCTTTGTGCAGATTGCCATGTCTCATATTCGATTCATTGAAAATGAAAACTTCTTCAAAGTATCTCTCTTTTTCAACCAAGCATTGCAGAGCTGTTTACAATTTCAATTTCATCCCGCAGAAAAGATAGAACAAATATTACAACAAATATTATGGTTGAACTCAAATGTGCTGGTTGATAAAAGAACGGTATTTATGGAAATAGGACTAAGACCTTAAACTCAATGTAGTTCTGTGTAGCTCACTTAGTAGAACATTGCGCTTGCAACGCCAGGTTTGTGAGTTTGATTCCCATGGGGGAACAGTATGAAAAATGTATGCACTCCATACTGTAAATTGTGCTGGATAAGAGTGTCTGCTAAATTACTTAAATGTAGAAAGTGATCTCTCCCTTTAAGACTGCATATCAATCTGAAACTATTTACCTGCAAGTGTTATTGAATATTGTGACATGAAGGGTTAATTGTGTGACTGCTTTTTTTGCTTGTGTTGTAGGACTTTGTCTCAACAGGATGTGCTACAACACAAGCCCGAGGTAGCTAACTGATCTATTTACATAGAAGTGGTTGAAAGGTGTTAAAATGTTTAAAAAAATTATGTTTGTTCTGCAAAGCCAGCTATACATGTGTCTGTTTAACATATAGTATGTGATGATATGTAGCCTCTGTTGTTCTCAGGTCTCTGGTATTCGCGAGAAGAAACTAGGCAGAGGGCACAGAAGCTACAAAGAGAAGGTCAACTCTATCTACATGTGCATGCCTGACAAATTACCAGCGCAGGGAGCAGGATATGACCTTTGACCTAGAAGCTCTCTATCTGGGTGTGTCCCAAAAGCATTCACACTTGTACTTTCTGATCACTTCATATAGTGTCTAAATGTGTTTGCTATAGCCTGTTAATTGGAATGCTGTATAAGGTCCACCTTATGGCAACGCCTATGTTCACCACCCACAGACTGTGCCATATAAAAACACCCTTTGGATAATTGTAGAGGAATGCAAGTCACTTTGGATAAATGCTGTGGATAAAAGCGTATGCTAAATGGCATATATTATTATTATTATATTACGAAACGCTCATTACGTGGCCATATAAAGATACAGGGCTCATCATGTAATCATATAAACATACAATGAGGAATGTCATATCTCACACACCAAGCCATACTGCCCACTTAACCCGGAAGCCAGCAGCACCAATGTTTTGGAGGAAACACCATACATCTGGCAACTGAAGTCAGCATGCATGCACCCGGCCACCACAAGGAATCGCTAGAGCGTGATGGAACAAGGACATCCCATCTGGCCAAACCCTCCCCTAACCCGGACGACGCTGGGCCAATTGTGCGCCGCTTCATGGGTCTCCCGGTCGCGGCTGGCTGCGACACAGCCCGGGATCTAACTCGGATCTGTAGTGACGCCTCTAGCACTGCAATGCAGTGCCTTAGACTGCTGCACTACTCAGGAGGCACATGCCAGTTACTTGACAAGGCCATTAAGAAATAAAAAATCTTTGGAAAAAAACTGTTAGATTGTGAGCGGAAGGCCAACATAAAACATGATTATAAATAATACAAGGTAGGCTAAATTGATTCATAGAACATGCACAAACCTGGTCTCAGAGCATTTTGTATTATTCTTTACGTAAATCCGATACACCACATATAGTATGACATGTTACGTTTCGTATGATATGTATTCATTTGTGGATGTCCATCCTCCAATTGTTATGATATGATATGAATTACAATTCATATGATATGTTACGAATTACAGTTTGTTGTGGCTAACGTTAGGGTTATGGTTAAGGTAAGGCTTAAGGTTAGGAGTTAGGTTGAACGGTCAGGGTTAGGGAAAGGGTTAGCTGACATCCTAAGTAGTTGGAAAGTAGCTAATAAGTAGTAAGTAGTTGAAAAGTTGCTAATAAGCTAAAAGGCTAAAGTTCTCCGTAATGAGATTTGAACATGCAACTTTTGGGTTACCAGACGTTTGCATTATCCACCCACCCATCCATCTTTTTTGCCTTAAGTAACCATATGTCTTATGTAACCATACCAAATGTAACATAGCATACTAATTTGAGTGTACATTTACTATGTTACGTGTAGTCTATGAGACCAGGCTGCAGACCTAGCAAGCAACAGTAGATGCTTTGCTAACTGATTACACCATTGAAAGAGAAAACTATATATGGTGATATTCAGGTCAGGTCCTTCAGAGGACTTAAGCCTGGCATGTTCCTCCATCGGATCGTTTAGTTTTAAACTAATTTGCATCGCCTATAGTTTGAATTATGCCAACAAAAGGTAATTTCATTTATTTCAATGTCTTCAAGAAGATAAACGAACAGTCTGATAATTTACACATCAAAGAAAACTGTCTCAGCTCAACAAAATTGTCTTTGGTTAGGCTCAAATGCATAAACGTCTTGAAAGCTTTATGACATGAAATATTAAAGCCACACAATACAGGCTTTAAATCCACAATGATGACTTCAAATGCTGGCACCAAACTGAAAGTACAGTAGGCCTATGCTACTGTAGCCAGGATTCTCCACCCCCTTCGCGTGAACGCACACTCACTCAATTCTTCATTGCTGTGACTTGCTTGCTAGTTGAGATTTCTGCTCTTCACTCCGTTGTCAGTTTAGCCTACATTTCACTGATCTTAGTAGCAGAAAGCATTTTTTATTTGTGTCCTTCAAGTCAGCTGGCAATGATCACGTTAGGCTGTGTTTCATTTTTTTTATGCCGTTTTGATCACGGGGAGGCACTAGTAATGTCTGCAGTTTTCGGTTTGGCTATTTGTTTCAACTTAGTCTATGAATACATCTATTTGCTATTTGTTTCAAGTGTATTAGTCTATAAATAAATCTCTTTGCCAAAATTCGTCATCTCTCCCATGTCTTATTCGACTAGTAGTTGTTCTGAAATGGTTATTGCTTGCCTACATTTTACTCCCTCCTGTATGTTTAATATAACACACATACATCATTTCGGTTGCCTATCCTGACTTGAAGTTTGTTCTAAAGAAAGTATTTGACTCTGATGTGTGCCACAGAAAGTATTTGACTCTAGCCACAAAATTAAGGAAATTAGAAGGGGGGGGGGGGGGGGGGGGATTCCGGCTCGGCCCCAGTGACGTACTGGGTGTTTGCATCATTCTCTGTAGCGCTTAGAGGTCAAGGGCGGTGCATTTGTCATACCAAATGGTGATGCTCTCGATGGTGCAGCTGTAGAACTCTTTGAGAATCCGAGGGCCCTTGCCAAATCTTTCAGTCTCCTGAGGGGAAAGAGATGCTTCTTTTCCCTCGACTGTGTGGGTGTGTGTGGACCATGTTAAGTCTTTAGTGATGTGGACGCCAAGCGAATTTAAGCTCTCGACCTGCTCCACAACAGCCCCGTTGATGTGGCATGTTCTCCCCTCTTTCTCTTATAGTCCACGATCAGCTCCTTGGTTTTACTGACGTTGAGGGAGAGAATGTTGTCCTGGCACTACACTGCCTCTGACCTCCTCCCTGTAGGCTGACTCATTGCCGTCATTGATCAGGCCTACCACTGTCGTGTCTTCAGCCAACTTGATGATTTTATTGGAGTTGTGCGTAGCTACACAGTCGTGGGTGAACAGGGAGTACAGGAGTGGACTAAGCACATGCCCCTGAGGTGCCCCTGTGTTGAGGGTCAGCATGGCAGCGGTGTTGTTGCCTACCCTCACCACCTGGGGCTGGCCCATCAGGGAGTCCAGGATCCAGCTGCAGAGGGAGGGGTACAGTCTCAGGGTGATGAGCTTGGAGGGGACTATGGTGTTGAACGCTGAGCTGTAGTCTATGAATAGCATGCTCACACAGTTATTTCCCCTCTGGTCCAGTTGGGAGAGGGCAGTGTGAAGAGCAATTAAGATTGTGTCATCTGTGGATCTGTTGGGGCGGTATGCGAATTAGAGTGGGTCTAGGGCAGTGGTTCCCAAACTTTTTATAGTCCCATACCCCTTCAAACATTCAACCTCCAGCTGCGTACCCCCTCTAGCACCAGGGTCAGCGCACTCTCAAATGTTGTTTTTTGCCATCATTGTAAGCCTGTCGCACACACACTATACGATACATTTATTTAACATAAAAATTAGTGTGAGTTTTTGTCACAACCCGGCTTGTGGAAAGTGACAAAGAGCTCTTATTGGACCAGGGCACAAATAATAACATAATAATCATCAATAATTTAGCTCTTTATTTAACCATCTTTCATGTAAAACCTTGTTTGGTAATCGAAAATTGTGAATAACTCACCACAGGTTAATGAGAAGGGTGTGCTTGAAAGGATGTACATAACTCTGCAATGTTGGGTTGTATTGGAGAGAGTCTTAAATAATTTTCCACACACAGTCCGTGCCTGTATTTAGCATTTTTTATTTGTGTCCTTCAAGTCAGCTGTCAATGATCACGTTAGGCTGTGTTTCATTTCTTTTTATGCCGTTTTGATCACGGGGAGGCACTAGTAATGTCTGCAGTTTTCGGTTTGGCTATTTGTTTCAACTTAGTCTATGAATACATCTATTTGCTATTTGTTTCAAGTGTATTAGTCTATAAATAAATCTCTTTGCCAAAATTCTTTCAAGCTTTCAGGCATTCCCTTGGCAGCAAGAGCCTCTCGGTGGATGCTGCAGTGTACCCAAGTGGCATCGGGAGAACCTGCTTGCACGCGCGTTTCCACTCCACTATGTCTCCCTGTCATGGCTTTTGCGCCATCAGTACAGATGCCAACACATCTTGACCACCAAAGTCCATTTGATGTCACAAAGCTGTCCAGTACTTAAAAAATATCCTCTCCTGTTGTCCTGGTTTCCAGTGGTTTGCAGAAGAGGATGTCTTCCTTAATTGACCCCCCATAAACGTAACGGACATATCCTGTTTGGGATAGCCCCCCTTTTTCTCAATTTCCGCCTGAAAACATACCCTAATCTAACTGCTTGTAGCTCAGGCCTAGAAGGAAGGATATGCATATTCTTGGTATCATTTGAAAGGAAACATTCTGAAGTTTGTGTAAATGTGAATTGAATGTAGGAGAATATAACACAATAGATCTGGTAGAAGAAAATACAAGGAAATCAACAGACGTTTTTTGTTCTTTTACTGTTGTTGCATCTTTAAAAATCAACAAGAAAGGCCAAACATTCAGTTATGATACTGGGGATCATTTCAAATGAGAACATAGGTAGGCAACAGTATTTTACCAAAGTTTCAGATGGATACATTCAGGAATGAGTGAGGTACATGCCATTGAGCATGAGGTCAACCAGGTGTCCCTCACAAGTTTCCCAAATGTACCCAAGTGGCCGAATTGGTACAATGATACAATGATACAAAACCTATATACAAAATACAAAACAATTATTCTAACATACCCCAAAAAATATATATTTGAAAAATTCAAGAAAAAAAAATGAATATTTCAAAAAAATAAAAAAATAACAAGGGGAACTATTTACACTTCAAATGTTCAATCATGTGAAGACTCTCTGTCCTCTACACAATGTTGCGCTCCTGATGCCATATCCCATAGCAGTCTCTCTCTGGCGTGAAACAGAGGGTCACAGCACAGGTGGTGCAGGTGACAGGGGACTTCTTGTGGCACAGGGCACAACGAAGCCGCCCTACTGAGCCCCTTTTTCCCTGAGGCACATCCCTGCCTGCAATGATGAACCTCAGCATGTGCGTACCGCTGGTTGGAGCAGGTGGGACAGAGGTAGAGGGGACAGAAGGTGCTACAGTGTTCTTGCTGTAGTTAGCAAGCTCCTGGATGAGCTGCTCCCTAAAGGCTAGCTGTGAGATGGGGGGCTGTCCACAGTTCTTGGCCATTTCCTTCTGCAGGATGAAGGAATTCACCACAGCAATGTCAATAAAATGATAGAACAGAGTTTTGTACCATTTCATGGTTTTATGAAGGACATTATAATATCCTATCAGCGCATCCGATAGGTCTACACCCCCCATGCTCTTGTTGTAATCCTTCACAGCATCTGGAATGGGGACATTTCTGGCGGTCCAAGCGCCTGTAGGACCTTTCAAACGTCGAACAACGTGATCCCCACCGAACGACTTGTGAATAGTAGAACACATGACTACCTCTCGAGTGTCCATCCACTTCACAAACAGCAAACCATCTTCACGGATCCATCTCATGGTACCCCGCTCAGCCCGCTTAGGCATGTCGTTCACCCTGGTTTTTGGGAAACCCACTCTGTTGGTCCGAATGGTGCCACAGGCCCACATCTCCAGCTTCCTCAGGTCTGTGAACAGGGTAGGGCTTGTGTAGAAGTTGTCTACACATAGTTTGTAGCCCTTCCCCAGCAGCTGGAAATCTAATAACTGCATCACAGAGTCATAACTGAGTCCCTTACCGCTCGCACAAGTGTTCTTCCCCTCATAGACAAAAAAATTGCACGTGTATGCACACGCAGAATCGGCCAAAACAAACAGCTTGTATCCCCATTTTGTCGGTTTGTTGCGCATGTACTGTTTTAGGCCAATTCTGGCCTTTGAGGCTACCATTCTCTCATCTATGGAAAGGTTCTGGGCGGGCTGAAAATAGGTCTTGCATGCCTCAACGATATCGTGGTAGAGAGGTTTGATCTTGCAGAGCTTATCAAACCCTGCTGTGCCTCGTTTCGCCTCGTTGTCCTTATCAACCTCTGGGTCACTAATGTGAAGTGCCCGTGAAATTGTCAGAAACCTCTTACAAGACATGACCGTTGAGGGGAAAGGCAGTTGATAGAGGGGTGCAGTTTTCCAGTAGTCTTTCAGGGTTTTCAACTTTACCAGCCCCATGTAAATGACCATAGACAGGTAGCAAAACAGATCTGAAATGGAAATGTCCTTCCATGCCTCTGTCTTGCCTTCCTGCTTCTTAGCCCCATATTTATTAGTGTTCATCACCAGGGTATCAACAACTGCCGAGGTGTAGAACAACTGGAAAAGTTGCATGGGGCTGTATTTAGAAGTTGGGTCCAATTGAGGGCCTACTGGGCGTTTTGGGCGGAAAAGTGGAGGTGGTGGGGCCACATCCTCCTCAAGAACAGAGTGCCAACGGTCCTCCTCCGCTCTGGCAGGTTCCACGCTGGACGGTTCCACGCTGCCCTTCCTCCGCTTCCTTGCCGCCGGCTTACCACCCCTTGATGGCCGGGCGGGGGTAGGTGTGGTGCCGGATACAGCAGGGGTCCAGCTGGATGGACCAGCTTCAGTGGGGGATTTGCACCTTGGCTCCCAATCAGAATCGCTGGGACTGTGAAATAAAGACAGACACATATTATATATACACAATTTGTGACCATGGTGAGGTTTTGTCCATTGCATTATGTGTCTGTATAATTATTACCTATTATAGAAGCACAATTTGTGACCATGGTGAGGTTTTGTCCAGACACACAGACATACACCCACAATGTAGAGCAATATGTACTTTCTACATTTCAATATACCTCTGTACTTTATATTTCATGTCCTAGTCATATTTTTATATAAGGCAAATAAAATACAAATATCTCAAACAACTCAAATGAATTATATTTGATATTACTAATTCCAAACAACGTTACTCACCGATCCAAAACTTGGTCTTCACCGTGTAGAAACATGTCTTCAAATTCTGAATCAACGGATTCAATCTCACTGGAATCAATTAGATGTTCACTATCACTTTTACGGTCTATTTCACCAATTATATCGTGCACATCTGTGTACTTGGTCTTGGTCTTTGATTTGGCTGATTTATTTGCCATAATTGTGCCTTGAAAATGCTCCAAAAAAACTTTTGCGGCGCGTAAAACGGCGAGTCTCCTTCTTGTCGGATTTTCAATGGCGAATAGCTGCGTGTACGCATGGCTTTACAACGAAGCCTATTATTTCCGGGTAGAACCATTTGATGTCCCCATGTACCTCTGCTCATTGGCTATCTATCCAGCTAGATTTCAAGAAGATCAGTGGTCATTGGTCCGAAATACAGTCAATCAACGAAGAACAGGTCAATCGATTGGCGCGTAATGACGTCGTTGTTAGGTGTGTTCAAATCAAATTTCTTCGGTCAATATGTCCCGGGAAAAGAACCACGATGTTTGGTTGTTTTACTAACAAACCGAGGATTGCAATGAGACCAAACATGACTTGATAAACGTCCGTTTAGAGTGAGTAATTACAATGAATGTTACGTCCAAAGTTGAAGGAGCTGAATTTTCCACACAAGCCGTTTACAAAATGTTTCGTGTTAGGCTATAAAAATGGATTATATCGAACAAAACGCCACTTCATTGTTTCGTCGTGACCTTTAGGATTGCCAAAAGAAGAAAATTTCCTAAGGTAATTGATGACTTTTATTGCTATTTCAGACTTTCGTGACTAATGTACTTTGTTGTAACTGTACCTAATGTGTTGTTTACTGATCGATAATCGCTTTTGCAGTGAAGCTTTTCGAAATCGGACATATTGGCTAGATTAACAAGAGGTATAGCTTTGATATGGTGTATAACACTTCTGATTTAATTGAAGCTAAATATTTATAATTATGTCATTTCGCCATTTTTTTTTTTTTCTTTGTGAAACGTTCCGCTAGCGGAACCCCAGTCCTAGACAGGATATAGCAGGAGCTGTGCCAGGCCCGCCATGTCTGTTGACTCATCCAACTGTAATGCATAAAATTCAATGGTATGTATGTGAAGCAGTAATTGTTTCAGATCATCTCCTGCCATGTCACTGATGCGTCGTGAAAGAGTGTTGTTTGATGAAGACATTGTCTGTATAGTTTTTTGGGCCTTTTCTCACAGCATTGTCCCAGCCATATCCGCGGCAGGAAGAATTAAGTCCTCCAAAATAGTATGGGGCTTGCGAAGTAATTTACAACATTAACTATGTCTACACTGTATTTCTGATCAATTTGATGTTATTTTAATGGACAAAAAATGTGCTTTTCTTTCAAAAACAAGGACAGTTATGTGACCCCAAACTTTTGAACGGTTCTATAGTTCTCATGATATTTGCACCTTTTCGATGGTCCAACGTCCCTGTCTGTTGTTCGGTGCTTTCCCAGGTAAGGGGGCAGTAGCTCTTCGGCTTCATCAGATTCACAACTGTCAGTGTCCATGCTAGCTGGGCTAACAACAAATGTAGAATTACTGATGCTGGCATTGGATGTGCTCGTGGAAACAGAACAACTTGTGTCGTTGACAGGTGCAGGTGTAGTACTGATGGTAGTAGCAGTACTTCCAGTAGAGCTGTTATGTGTCTCTATGGACACGGGCCTTACATTTTTTAACCATTTATCAATTTTCGAGCAAAAGGAATGAGCAGAAGCTACGTTTGGCTACGTACGGACCGTTAGTGGAATTCCCGCGAGAGAGTAACGGTTAATGTGATTGGATGCTAATTATTCAAATATTTGACTAGGCTACCTGTATTTGACATTGTGTTGTTATTTTGCTGAACACTAGATGGTTAAATTTTATTTTTGGCAGTGTAACGAGGCTACTCAGGTGAGAAAAAAACCTCACCCAATTGTATAGCCCCGTTGGAAAATATAAATGGACTGTTTGAAAATGTCAAGAAAAAATAATAATATATATATATATATATATTTTAAAATGTGAATCACATTTTTATTTGGCGTACCCCTGACGGTATTGCGCGTAGCCCGTAACACAGTTTGGGAATACCTGGTCTAGGGTGTCTGGGATGATGGTGTTGATGTGTGTCATGACCAGCCTTTCAAAGCACTTCATAATTACAGATGAGTTCTACAGCGATATAGTCATCTAGGCAGGTTACCTTGGCGCTCTTGGGAACAGGGTCAATGGTGGTCATCTTGAAACATGTTAAGATTACAGACTTGGACAAGGATAGATTGAAAATGTGAAGACACTTGTGAAGACACTCTGTGATACAGCCTGACAGGATGTTCTCAATTGTGCATCTGTAAAAGTTTGTGAGGGTATTAACTGTTGCGCCTTCTTCACCACACTGTCTGTGTGTGTGGACCATTTCAGTTCGTCAGTGATGTGTACGCCAAGGAACTTGAAGCTTTCCACCTTCTCCACTGCGGTCCCATTGATGTGGATAAGGGGGTGCTCCCTCTGCTGTTTCCTGAAGTCCATGATCATCTCCTTAGTTTTGTTGGTTTTGAGTGAGAGGTTATTTTCCTGGCACCACACTCCCAGAGCCCTCACCTCCCTGTAGGCTGTCTCATCGCTGTTGGTAATCAAGCCTACTACTGTTGTGTCGTCTGCAAACTTTATGATTGAGTTGAAGGTGTGCTTGGCCACGCATTCATGGGTGATCAGGGAGTGCAGGAGGGGGCTGAGCAAGCACCCTAGTGGGGCCCCTATGTTGAGGATCAGCGAAGAGGAGGTGTTGTTTCCTACCTTCACCACCTGGGGGTGAACCATCAGGAAGTTCAGGACCCAGTTGCACAGGGCGGGGTTCAGACCCAGGGCCTCGAGCTTGATGATAAACTTGGAGGGTACTATTCTGTTGAATGCTGAGCTATAGTCAATGAACAGAATTCTTACATAGGTATGCCTCTTGTCCAGATGGGACAGGACAATGTGCAGCGTGGTTGCGATTGCGTCGTCTGTGGATCTTTTGGGGCGGTAAGCAAATTGGAGTGGGTCTAGGGTGGCAGGTAAGGTGGAGGTGATATGATCCTTGACTAGTCTCTCAAAGCACTTCATGATGACAGAGGTGAGTGCTATGGGGCAATAGTAATTTAGTTCAATTACCTTTGCTTTTTTAGGTACAGGGACATTTTGAAACATGTGAGGACAACAGACTGGGATAGGGAGAGATTGAATATAACTGTAAACACACCAGCCAGCGGGTCTGCGCATGCTCTGAGGACGCGGCTAGGGATACCATCTGTGTCGGCAGCCTTGCGAGGGTTAATACGCTTAAATGTCTTATTCACGTCGGCCACGGAGAAGGAGAGCCCCCAGTCCTAGTTAGTGGGCCGCGTCGGTGGCATTGTATTATCCTCAAAGTGAGCGAAGAAGGTGTCCGCGACGTGGCTGATTTTCCTTTTATAGACCGTGATTGTCTGTAGACCCTGCCACATACGTCTTGTGTCTGAGCCGTTGAACTGGGACTCAATTTTGTCCCTATACCGACGTTTAGCCTGCTTGATTGCTTTGCGGAGGGAACAACTTTACTGTTTGTAGTCTTCCATATTCCCAGTCTTCTTGCCTTGGTTAAATGTGGTGGTTCGAGCTTTCAGTTTTGCACAAATGCTCCCATCTATCCACGGTTTCTGGTTGGGGTAGGTTTTAATAGTCACAGTGGTACAACATCTCCTATGCACTTCCTGATTCACCGTATCGGTATATGTGTCTATATTTTTTTCTGAAGCTACTCTGAACATATCCCAGTCCGCGTGATCAAAACAATCTTGAAGCGTGGATTCCGATTGGTCAGACCAGCGTTGAATAGTCCTCACCAGGGGTGCTTCCTGTTTGAGTTTCTGCCTATAGGAGGGGAGGAGCAAGATGGAATCGTGGTCCGATTTGCCGAATGGAAGGTGGGGGAGGGTCTTATATGCATTCTGGAAGGCAGTATAACAATGGTCAAGAGTTTTAGCAGCGCGAGACAACAATCAATATGTTGATAGAATTTCGGGAGCCTTTTCCTCAAATTTGCTTTGTTAAAATCCCCAGCTACAATAAATGCAGCCTCAGCATATGTGGTTTCCAGTTTGCATAAAGGCCAGTGAAGTTCTTTGAGGGCCGTCGTGGTATCCACTTGGGGGGGATATAGAACGCTGTGACTATTATTGACGAAAATTCTCTTGGGAGATAGTACGTTCGGCATTTGATCGTGAGATATTCTAGGTCGGGTGAACAGAAGGACTTGAGTTCCTGTATGTTATCACAGTTACACCATAAGTCGTTAACTTTTACCGCCTCAGAAACCCGGATCCGGGATCACCCCCCACCCCCCCCCACACTGATTAGCATCGCTAGCATAGCGTCACAATTAAATAGTAGCATCTAAATATCATTAAATCACAAGTCCAAGACACCAAATGAAAGATACAGATCTTGTGAATAAAGCCAAAAAACATTTTAAAATGTTTTACAGGGAAGACAAAATATGTAAATCTATTAGCTAACCCCGTTAGCAAAAGACACCACTTTTCTAACTCCATCAGTTTCTTACTCCATCAGGTGCTATCACCAATTCGGCCAAATAAAGATATTGATAGCCACTAACCAAGAAAAAACCTCATCAGATGACAGTCTGATAACATATTTATTGTATAGCATAGGTTTTGTTAGAAAAATGTGCATATTTCAGGTATAAATCATAGTTTGCAATTGCAGCCACCATCACAAATCTCCCCAAAGCGACTAGAATTACTACAGAGAGCAACGTGTATGACCAATTTACTCATCATAAAACATTTCTTAAAAATACACAGCTCACAGCAATGGAAAGACACAGATCTTGTGAATTCAGACAATATTTCAGATTTTCAAAGTGTCTTACAGCGAAAACACAATAAATCGTTATATTAGCATACCACATTTGCAAACGTTACCCGAGCATTGATTCAAGGCAAAATGGGCTATAGCGTTATCATCACCAAAATACATTAATTTTTTCACTAACCTTCTCAGAATTCTTCCTATGACACTCCTGTAACATCATATTACACAATCCATATAGAGTTTGATCGAAAATGTGCATATTTAGCGGCACAAATCGTGCTTACACAATGGAAATAGTGTCCAACTACTCAAGCAATCTGCCCGGCGCCATTTTGAAAATACAACTATTTTTATCGAAAACTATTCATAAACTTGACTAAAAAAATACAGGTTGGACATGAAATGAAAGATGCATTAGTTATTAATGCAACCGCTGAGTTAGATTTTTAAAATTAACGTTACTAGACATACAGTGTGCGTTACAGCCAGACTAGTGCCGCAATAATGGCGTCACTAATCGCCATTATTGAGTTTACATTTTTCCACATAAAAACGGAATAACATCATAAATAGCTCTTACTTTTCGACGAGCTTCCATCAGAATCTTGGCCAAGTGGTCCTTTGTCCAAAAGAATCGTTGCTTGGTTGTAAAACGTTGCATTCAACTTCTGATATAGCAGCTAACAATAGCTAACAATAGCTATTTTGCCCCAACGTGTCCAAATCCTCAAGACGCAATACTGAGGAAATTCCGAAAAATAGCAATATACTCGCATAATCTGATATAACTCGGTTTAAAATAGCTTCGTTATGATGTTTCTAACACCTATATCGAATTAAATTACAGACGGATACATCTAACGTTGATAACTGAGCGTTTGAAAATGGCATCCTGAGGTCCCTTTCTGCGTAATGGTCAGCGTCGAAAAGAAGGCTACCCTCACTCCTTGGCCTTTTATAACCTCTGAGAGCTACGTAGCAAGCCCATTCCACTTCTCATTGGTTACTGACATCCAGGGGAAGGCGGGTGCAGTTCATGTCGTTCCATAGGATACACACAGACCTTTAAAACTGATCTGAGACCAGAGCTTCGCTCTCAGACCTTCGCAGTACCTGTCATGGATTTCACTGTAGAAAGAGTTCTGGGTCACCCACAGACATAATTCCAACGGTTTATGAAACTAGAGAGTGTTTTCTATCCAATAGAATTAATAATATGCATATTGTACGAGCAAGAATTGAGTACGAGGCAGTTTAATTTGGCAACACCCAGAAAAAATAAATGCTAACTGCTCCCCCTATTGACAAAAGGTTATTAATCATAAAACATATACCTCCACCCTTCTGCTTTCCGGAGAGATGTTTGTTCCTGTCGGCGCGATGTACTGAGAACCCAACTGACTTTACAGATTCAGACAGAGCCATGTTTCCGTGAAGCAGAGTATGTTACAATCCCTGGTGTCTCTCTGAAAAGCAACTCTCGCCTTGAGCTCATCAGTTTTATTATCCAGAGATTGGACATTAGCGAGTAAAATACTCGGGAGCGGTATCCTAAGTCGGACCAGAAGAACGCCTCGAGTACCTCTCCTCCGCCAGCGTTGTTTTGGGTCAGCCTCTGGAATAAATTAAATTGCTCTGGGGAAAGCAAACCAAGGATCCGCTCAAGGGAAGTCGTAATCCTGGTCGTAATGCTGGAAGTTCTGGTGAGTTTCCATCGCTCTACTATCCAATAGTTCTTCCTGGCTGTATGTAATGACACAGAACAATTCCTGAGCTAATAATGTAAAAAATAGTACATAAACAAACAAAATACTGTAGAGTTTCTTAAGAGCTAGTCGCGATTCTGCCATCTCTGTTGGCGCCATCAAATCATTAAGACCAAAGGTAAGTAAAATGGATAAAACACTGTACTGTTTTACAGGATTCTCAGTTGTAATTTTTATGTACATATATGTAGCGGACATGAGTCAGGCTTATAGTATGATGATGAGATATACCTGTCTGCATCTTCAAAAGGGAATTTCCTCTTGGTCTATTGGTCAAGACATTGGTTTCTCCCGTTGGTGACCAGGGTTCAGAACTCGCCGTGAGAGTGAAGCCCAACTGGGGGACTGTCACTCATGGGAGATGAATGTAGCGGACATGAGTCGGGCTCATGGTCTTGTGATGAGGTAGCCCTGCCTGTGACTTCAAAATCAGTGTCACCCTCTGCCAAAGAGGGAATTACCTCTTGGTCTAATGGTCAAGATGTTGATTTCATCTGTGGGTGGCCAAAGTCCATATCACGCCCGTGACATAAGATGGCAAGTCAACATAAGGAAATTCATTTTCAGTCAAAGAACAAGTCCAGTATTTTGCAACTTAATGTTAATCCATTGTTTGGTTTTCATTAAACAGCCTCTACAAACTTCAGCTAACTTCAGCCTTCACTAATTAGAAATCAACGGAAGAGATAGAGGCAGCCGTACAATTTTCAAAGTAATTAAGGCCAAATCAACCGGAATTTACTGAATTATTTGGTTTGGCTTTTTACGAACACAGTTGCATCCATCACTTCCATAGATTTTGGCTAGATGCAGCTAAAGTTAGCTAAAGTTTGTAGTGGTTGCTTAAAAACGTATAATTTGTATTGCTGTGAAGTGACATCAAGGTTTGTGAATAAAACAAAGCAATTTAAAACCTCCAGGGATGGATACAGTTTGACAGTTATCTCGCCAACTGTTTTAAGGAATGACAGCAGACAAAACCTGGAATGACCGTCTTACAAGAGGAATATACCTGGTTATCATAAACAACCGAGAGGAACAGGTGAGAGAGAGAGCGAAAGGTGGAAGAAGATAATATACTCTCATAAACAATAACAGATGTTTATCAATGGTGTATGGGGATCAGGGACATTATCCTGGATTGGTTTGACTTATTCAGTCTCTGAAGGGACCTAGAAATGGTTGGATGGCACACCACTGACCACAGCGTAAGGATTGGGGCTGATCTTTACTGGGTCTGATTCTCTGTGTTGTTCATAAGTTCTTAGAGAGTAAAGTAAGCCTTGTCAGAGCTGAAATGGCACAAAGGGCATGAGCCTATCTCCTGTTTCTGTAGAGTGAGACAGCGGATGTACAAGTACACCCCCTGGACAGGACTCTACTAAATACCTTACCACCAAACGCCGAGTGGCAAGCGGAGAGGCATCGGGTACCATTTTTTTATGTCTTTGGTATGTTTATCTTAGAGAGTGGCCAGGCTGATTCTCTGTGTTGTTTATGCTGCAGGTATTGGTGGAGTGGACAGCCTGACAGCTCTGGAAGAGACCATAGTGACTGTGTGGAACTCAGACACTCAGACCCAGGGAAGTGGAATGTGAAATCATGTTCTGTTACACGAATCTGGATCTCTGAGAAATGCGATTCTGATAGCTACTCTCAGATCCCGTAATTACAACTGTTGCAACTGCTGATATTTGTGTTCTCTGCCTGCACACTTTCAACCCAACCGACTAGTTCAGCTTACTACACTTGGTCTGATTTTCTTTAGCCTCTTATCCATCTACAGATCATATGTCTCAGCTAATTTACAATAACATCCACGGCAAAAAAGTACAATGTTGAGGTTTTTCATCTGAAATTAATTGATGGGGTTACGTTGCTAAACAACTGTTGGTGATGAAAGACATTGCTCTAAATTTGCTCCAAATGACACAAATGATGCCATTGAGTTTCTAAATTAGAGCAACATGTGTGCGTTATCTGGATTTCAAAAGGGGCACAATAACGCATGATATTATTGTAGTGATCTTACCATATCCAGAGCCATATCCTGCATATTCTGCCTAACTTCAGAAACGTAAAACTTTTTGGGGATGAATATTGCACCAATCCTGTTAGTAGAGACCTTGAAGAGTATGAATATGTAAATAAATAGTTACAATGTAAAAAGGCTAAAAGCAAGAATTTTGTTCAAATTGGTTGCTCTGGCTAGGTTTATGGTGTTTGGCTTGTTAATTAACTGCTTGTGTGCTGTGGTGCTCATGTATCTATCCACTGAGAAAATTGACCAATATAACAGACAGTTGGGAAAGCCAATGAGGAAATGATTTTGTCACTCCTCAACCACAGACACAAACACAAGCACAGTAGATAGACAAACATGCACACCCACACCCACACACACATAAGCACGCACCCACAGACACATGCACACACACAGCACCACATTCAAGTTCATTTCTCCTATCGTTTTGGTACTATTTTCACAAGTATGTGGTACATTTTCACAACTCTCAGTACAAATCTCCAAACTGGTCGCACTTGTAACGCCGCCAGTCTTACAAGTTTATTGTGAAATGTCATGATAACATTGGTGTAATCACCAAAACACAACATAATGATGATATCTTTTCAATTTAGTCGTTTTATATCTACCAGTTAATCCAATAGCAAACGATGCAAGATATGTGTTTCAAATCGCCCTTAGAAATGTAATATGCTACAATACTGTAAATTATATCGTTTTCACATTAGGCAATAAACTTACAGTACCCCCCAAAATTGACAGAAAATCTATAACTGCCATAATATCTAACCAATGTGTAATCAAATGTGTGATCAATGAAGACATCCTCTACAATCATTCATGCAAAAAAAAAAAACATTTGTAACATAGGTGTACTGTCTGTAATCAAATGTAACAAATTAAATGAATGAAAATAAAACATAACGTTTAGCATTGCACCAAGCCTGTCTTGAGCATTTGGCCATAAATTCTAATCCACATCACAGTGAATGTCTTCATTGTTCATGCACCATGGGAAAACCTTTAGGCATGGCGTATCCAAGCTTGACATTGGTCTGCATTGACGTCGTCGCATGCCTCATCCATGGCCAGAAGGAGGGTGGCATGCTCATGGGGATGGCGATCGTACACCTTCCACCCCCATTCTGACAAAAAAAATCCTCAATAGGTTTGAGGAAAGGAGAGCATGGGGGCAGGTATAGGGTCACGAATCGGGGATGGGCCCGAAACCATGCCTGAACCACCTCTGCATGGTGGAACCTGACATTGTCCCACACAATGACATAGGTGACCCCTTCACCTTGACAGGCCTGCTCAATTTCATTGATAAACACAATTAGGTGTGCAGCGTTTTAGGACCCAAGTAATGGCCTACGTCCTACCACACCATCTTCAGAGATAGCTGGAGATGTTTCCTCCAAGTTGTCCAGGTCACACATTGGCCCGATGAGGTTCCGCCCACGGCGCCAGGTTTTGGCCAGTTTTTAAAGCCCGCTTCATCAACAAAGATATTATTGTGATGGTTCACAGCAGCATCAAACACCATCACCCTCTAAAAATATATTTTGTTTCGTTATTTTTACAGTGTAGTTCCAATATGATATTGTGAAGTAGCGTGTGCATCAGATACAAACAGAAATACAGTATATAGTGCTGTACCTGAACATACTCGGCCTGAAGTTATTTCACCCTGTCGTTGTTTCTCTCAAAAGGGCACCAGGTAAATGTGTTTCAAAGATACCTGGTGCCTCTTCAAAAGGCGAGCGATTGTTGGTAGGCTGATGGATGCCACATTGGCAAAGGTGTCACCGTTCTCCTAAATGGTCTGCTTTATTTCGGACAGCCATACAGCTGTATGTCATTCCTGGTCATCACCATTTCCACCACTGCCCATTCCTGCTGGTCGGTCAGCACACGGCTCGGCCACCACCATGAATTCTGAGGGTAGAACAGAGTATGCTGTCAATAGATCATACTGTAAGACTACTGTGACATGCTTTGTGAATTTACATGCATTACGATATGTAATTTACTGTTAATGTAACGGTAAAGCATAGTGCAAATTCTGCAGACTTACCGGTATTCTTGGTGAAATGTTCTCATGATCGAATTTACAGTTGATCATTTCAGATTTGGGTGAACTAATCTGGCAGCCGCTGCCACGGTAAGCCCTCTTTTTACCACATGGTCAACGACGATAGCCCTGACTTCATTAGACACAACAGTTCCCTGCCGTCTGCCTCCCTCTCTCCGATGTCCACCTCTTTGGCGGGGCCCATACCCACCTCTTTGGCGGGGCCCATACCCACCTCTTTGGCGGGACCCATACCCACCTCTTTGGCGGGACCCATACCCACCTCTTTGGCGGGACCCATACCCACCTCTTTGGCGGGACCCATACCCACCTCTTTGGCGGGACCCATACCCACCTCTTTGGCGGGGCCCATACCCACCTCTTTGGCGGGACCCATACCCACCTCTTTGGCGGGACCCATACCCACCTCTTTGGCGGGGCCCATACCCACCTCTTTGACGGGGCCCATACCCACCTCTTTGACGGGGCCCATACCCACCTCTTTGGCGGGGCCCATACCCACCTCTTTGGCGGGGCCCATACCCACCTCTTTGGCGGGACCCATACCCACCTCTTTGGCGGGGCCCATACCCACCTCTTTGGCGGGACCCATACCCACCTCTTTGGCGGGGCCCATACCCACCTCTTTGGCGGGACCCATACCCACCTCTTTGGCGGGACCCATACCCACCTCTTTGGCGGGGCCCATACCCACCTCTTTGGCGGGGCCCATACCCACCTCTTTGGCGGGACCCATACCCACCTCTTTGGCGGGGCCCATACCCACCTCTTTGGCGGGACCCATACCCACCTCTTTGGCGGGACCCATGCCAACATCTCTGACAGGCCCTTTGTCCTCTAGCTCTTTGATTTCTTCCTCTCCCTTGCTGTCTACCCTGCTCCACATTAAAAGTAATTGCAAGTGTTCACACACCCTCTTTTATATGGTGACCAATTGTGGTTACCACTATGTGTAATCAGTTAGCAATAACGAGTAGTCATTATGTATGGGTATCTTGTATCACACATGTCATTTAGATGTTTATACTTTACAAACACACATTTTAGTTCTGTAGTTCTCAAAATCCATATATAGTAGACAAAACAGTTTAAAATCTATATGTTTACCAAACGGATAAGTGATTAACAACTAATGGCAGTTGGATTAAATGATGGTCAAATGTATTTAAACAAATGAGCAAAGAATCATATGAAAAGTATTGTGAGCATTGCATTGTGAAAGGCAATTGCTTTATATGAAAGGTATTTCTAGATTAAACACTTATTAGGTTTGCTGAAAAAAAATCTGTTTGATTTTGTGTGGTGTACTTAGTCAATTGAAAATGTGCTTAAACTTTTGAAAAACAGTCTCTTTGATGATCTGTTTTGAGTATGAAGAGTTGTGAAATTGTACCACATACTAGTCAAAATAGTACCAAAGCGATAAAAAAAGGACTGTAATTGAATATTCATGTTTAGACACACAGTTACCATAATTTGTTCAAATGTGTTAATGTACAAAATTAACATAAATTTGGGTGAACAAAATATTGGAAGTATTGGAAGGGACATCCACACAAATATTTTTCATGTAATTTGTTTTTACAGTAATTACATCGATTTGAAATAGCACATTCTTTCTTTTCTTTTTTTGCATTGTGTCGTATATGTGTGCATTCTTCAAAAAACAATAAATCTATACAATTTGATTTATGATCCACGTCATTTACTTGTCAGGTATACTACTGTACTGTAGCACTACCGCAGGTGTTATAACTTGTCGTCAGAGGGCGGTGCTGCATTCTTTATATCCCATGATGCACAAACCGACATCTGCATGTGAAGCCACTGCACTGGACTTTGCAAGTTTGATCAACTATTAAGATATGAAAAGATTTGATTCCACGTGGAATACCGCATATTTTTGTGTACTTATTATGATATGATTAGCCTATGATATGTTTTTTTTTTAAACACAACAATTTGGTGGGATTTTTTTTTTCTCCTGCAGAATAAAATACAGAGTAAGTCAACTAAGGAACCATGGATGGCACATGTCTTTTTTGATAACATTAAACATTGAATCAACTCTCTCCCCGTCATTTGTCCATCCTTGAGCACTTCACTTCTTGCTGCAGTTTCTCTGTCCCGATTCGAGTGCATCGAGCTCTATTGGCCAAGTCACAGAAGGGGGAGACAGACGGGGAAAATTCCTCCGTGGTGCTCAAATTTCGCCAATCTAATTTTCCGCTCCTCCTTTGTCTCAGTCGGAACACTGCCGTCTCCCCTCTGCCTTTTGGTCATTACCCGCTTACATGGTACGTTTGGGGGAAAATGAAGAAATCTTCGTTTTCATAAATACTTAAGTTTCTTCAGTTTTGTTTTGACTGTCATGCTGTCACTGAAGCCACTGTATTATTTGTGTTCTCCGCAGATGTTTCGAAGTGTCGTTTTATGTCTACTAGTCGCAGTCGTTTGCTGTCATGCTGAGGTAAATGCTTTTTATTATTTAGATGTATAAAAATATATACGCTCTAGAGGACAATTCGTCTGTTGACAAACAAATGTTTTCCTTTTTTTTCAAAAGTTTACTTTGTAATTATTTGGCTATTGTACATAATCCAACAGTAACGTGCTTGTCTGATTGGTCAATTTAATTTGGGACAATCTGATGCGTGTATATTTTTATATGAAATAACTGAACACAGTCATTTAAAGAAGACAAAGAGTCCAGAAAAAGAAGAGGCGGGGCCTTGCACATCTGTCCGGCTTCAAAGATGTAATATCAACATTCACTAAACCAGTGCCTTTTGAGTGCATGTTGTGTGTACATTATGTCCCAATGAAATAGCAGCCTATTCTAATTGGCTCCAAACCATCAGTATCTATATGAATCGTCTTTGTTATACAGAATTGATATGTCATATATTTTGGAGAACATTCGAAGATATTTAACGTGCTGTCTGTCTGCCATTTACAGCAAGAAAATCATGATCACTGCTGTTGAATGTACTTCACTTCAGCATAGTTTTTTTGGGGGGGGAGGGGGGTTGTTCACCCCTGTTTCCAGTAAACTACTTCTGATTGGTTGCCATGCAGGAACAGTTGTTCACAGTTGTTTGTAGAGCCTGCCACTTAGGTCATTGACCACCAGTGTAGTATTGCTGACATGTTGGTGGCTCTGGCTAGGTTTATGGCAGTTGTTAATGAACTGGTCTTGTGCTGTGGTGGCCAGAGAGGTGATTGATGGTCCCAGAGAAAATAGACCAATATAACAGACAATTGGGAAAGACAATGAGGATTTTTTTTTTGTCGCACCACAACCACACACACACAAGCGCTGCAGTTAGGCAAGCGTGCCCACCCACACACACACACAAGCACAAACTTAGGCACGCACACACACATACACACACACACACATACATACACTATGAGTCAAAAGTTTTAGAACACACACACATGCACTACCGGTCAAAAGTTTTAGAACACTTACTCATTGAAGGGTTTTTCTTTATTTTTACTATTTTCTACATTGTAGAATAATAGTGAAGACATCAAAACTATGAAATAACACATGGAATAGTTTAGTAACAAAAGAGTAACAAAATTTTGTAACAAAAAAGTTTTAGTAACAACATTTTATATTTGAGATTCTTCAAATAGTCACCATTTGCCTTGATGACAGCTTTGCACACGCTTGGCATTCTCTCAACCAGCTTCACCTGGAATGCTTTTCCAACAGTCTTGAAAGAGTTCCCACATATGCTGAGCACTTGTTTGCTGCTTTTCAATTACTCTGCGGGCCGACTCATCACAAACTATCTGAATTTGGTTGAGGTTGGGGGATTGTGGAGGCCAGTGCATCTGATGCAGCACTCAATCACTCTCCTTCTTGGTAAAATAGCCCTTACACAGCCTGGAGGTGTTTTGGGTCATTGTCCTGTTGAAAAACAAATGATAGTCCCTCAGAGCCCAGACCAGATGGGATGGTGTATCGCTGCAGAATGCTGCGGTAGCCATGCTGGTTAAGTGTGCCTTGAATTCTAAATAAATCACAGACAATGTCACCAGCAAAGCACCCCCACACCATAACACCTCCTCCATGCTTTACGGTGGGAAATACACAGGCGGAGATCATCTGTTCACCCACACCTCGTCTCACAAAGACATGGCGGTTGGACCTCTCATGAGAGCCAGTTTCATCATAGCGTTTGATGGTTTTTGCGACTGCACTTGAAGAAACTTTCAAAGTTCTTGAAATCTTCCGTATTGACTGACCTTCATCTCTTAAAGTAATGATGGACTGTCGTTTCTCTTTGCTTATTTGAGTTATTCTTGCATAATATGGACTTTGTCTTTTACCAAATAGGGCTATCTTCTGTATACCTTGTCACAACACAGCTGGTTGGCTCAAACACATTAAGAAGGAAAGAAATTCCACACATTAACTTTTAAGAAGGCACACCTGTTAATTGAAATGCATTCCAGGTGACTACCTCATGAAGTTGGTTGAGAGAATGCCAAGAGTGTGCAAGCTGTCATCAAGGCAAAGGGTGGCTGCTTTGAAGAATTTCAAATATATTGAAATGATATATGTTTAACACTTTTTTGTTTACTACATTGTTCCATATATGTTATTTCATAGTTTTGATGTCTTCCCTATTATACCACTTCAGAGCCATCCAAGAATGCCCTCAGTGGAAACACTTGTTTGTTCTCCTACACAGAGCAACTTGTAAAGCTCATTAAGGGAAAGGTTGATGTTTTTCACTGTGTTCTATGTCAGTTTAAGGTTTCCCCCTCTCTTTCTTTCTCTTTTGTCTCTGCCTTTTTTCCCCGCTCTCTCTCTGTCTGGCATGTTTCCCAGATTCATAGAGCGAGAGAAGGAGAGCGAGAGAAAGAAAGGGAGAGAGAGAGAGAGAGAGAGGGAGACAGAGAGAAAAACAGGCAATTTCTAGCCCTATTAGGGGGGCAATTAGTCTCAAAATGTGGTCTGAATGACTGACGCTGTTGCCTGGACGGCTGACAAGGAACACAGCACAAATGAGTGCATATAACTGATAAACTGATAAACGCAACCTTGTGGTGTAGAAAGGCGATTTACAGCAAGGTTGTCTTGTATTAACACAATGGTCCAGAACTGTTTAGAACTGTTCATGGCAGTTCACACGTTTATGAAGTGTGCTAGCTTGTCCCTACTCAACAGTGTGTGGTTGGAACAGTGCTCTGCTTAAGAATGTCTTGTCCTAGAGTGTCTCCTCCTCCTCTAAACATCTGTCAGCCATTAGCTCACCGTCTCCGCCTGCACAGAGCAACACAGGAACGCGCCCGTTCTGCCATGACACCACTCAGCACCAGCCAAGGCTAGCCAAGGAGAGAGGGGGATGAGTTAGAGACAGAAAAATAAGAGTTTGAGACAGGAGGGTGGAAGAAAGTGGGTAGGAGAGAGAGAGAGAGTGGGATGAAGAAGTGAGGAACAAGAGTGGGAGAGTGAGATATAGGCGATGAGAGTTAGTTGAGAGACTGGCCGGGGAGAGAGGGTGGGAGGATGGGGGAGAGGAAGGGAGAAGAGGGGAGCTATACACAGTTAGGGGGAGAGGAGTTGAGTGGACAGAGCTTCTCAAGGATTTATGGGAGATGGTACAGTATATATACAAGGCTTTTGGGTGGATGAGAGAAGCATTGTAACGGCATTCCATTCACCCAGCATGAGAACGAACTTGAAACAATAAGGCTGATTAGGCTGTTAGAGCCTGCCTTTTTTCTCATGACATCACCTTGGATTTATTGGTTCAAACAGCCGTTAGGAACGAGACACTCTATCTAAACCAATCACTTTTAATACAGTGAATGAATTAATGAATTAATTTGTCAGAGACCATCAAACAATGAATGAGAGCCTGTGGAATGCCTATTTATAACCTCTCCAAGTTCTCATTAATGAAATATTTTAATAAAGAATGAATGATGCAAATCTATCTACCAATATTCAAATTTAAATGCATGGAATTCTTTAAATGCTCATTTTAGAGCGACAGACAAATGAAGAGAATACGTTCTACAGTAGCAGCTCGGACACTGCAAATTCAGCCGCAACTTCCAAGAAGATCTGTGAAGAGAAATGGAAAAGAGGGAGAATCAGAAAGGGCGTTCTCAAATAGAATTTGTATCTAAACTTTTTAAACACGGTCCGAGTTGTCAGTGCTCAGGATGAACGTGTGAGTGGAGGAAAATGCAGTGAGTTCTTGGGTTAGAAAGCTGGCCTTTTTGGATGCGAGCCGAGGCGTGAGAGAGCCTATGAGGAATTCACTGCCCCCCTTAACGCCCTCTTAGCTCTGTAAAGCTTAATGTGAAACGCGTGTTTTTTTGTCACCGAAATGTTCAGGGATTCCCATGTTTTGATTTATTTATGCAAGCATACTGCTTGTTGGGAACGCAAAATAAAACAAGAAAGTAGAATAAAACTCATTGCCAGCTTTGGAAACAACAGGGATTCATTACATAATGAAATATATATGCGTCGACTCAATTCACTTTGTCCGGTACCGTTTTAGGGGGGTATAGCGACTATTATCAGTACCTGTTGACCTATCTGATGCCCCGAGTCAGGGTCTAAAACTGAGAGGTTAACAAGTCACACTTGTCAAAGAATCACTTTGTGCTCGCGTCTTCTAATCCCGCCTCTCGTAAAGTAGTGGACGCAAAACCTGTGGTTAAGCAGCTGCTTCTTCTTGGAGAAGTCTCGTAAAGACTGATATGGAGTTTACAAAGTTTCACTCCCAGCTGGGCCACCTCAGGCCAGATGTCCTCTTACAAGCCAGGGCCACACAGGGTCACCTCCTCCGTGATCAGAGCCCTCTGACCCCCCCCCCCCCCCCAGCAGCTTACTTCCCAACATGGTGATGGTTTCACACACAGCTCAGACCCTTGTGCGTGCATGTGTCTTAGGGCTGGGGATTCCCAGGGCCCCCAATACGATATTATCACGATATGTATTGCGATTCTCACGATCCTATATGTATTGCAATTCGATGCTGTGATTTTATTTTGCGATTCGGCGTTTTGAAACATATTGCTCGCCATCTGCTGCAGACAAGAGGCAGCCATGATAAAAATGAGTTTTGATCGGTCATGGAAATGAAAGTGCTGAAAACAAATGGGCTCTCTATTTAGAAAGAAGACGGAGAACAAGCTCTGAAGGAACGCTTTGGCGCAGCTACAGCAAACGAGCACAAAAATAATATTGCAATGTTGTTAAAACGATACGATATGATATATCGTCAAAAATAATATCCCAATATGTATTTGTATTGTTTTCTCCCCCCATCACTAATGTGTATGTGCGCTCATGCATGGGTGAGAGCATTCCAGTGTGTGAGGGCGTTTGTTTGTGTGTGTGTTCGTTCGTTCGTTTGGCATGTGTGTGTGTGTGTGTGTGTGTGTGTGTGTGTGTGTGTGTGTGTGTGTGTGTAGGCTAAGCAGCAGGAGCTGGGCTGTGCAAGTGCTAAATGGGTCAGCATAGCTGGAGCGAGCAGCCATGGTCCTGGAAGTCAGAGGGTTTGTCTGGGTGAGCAGTCCCCCGAATCAGGCCTTTGACCTGGGAAGGAATGCCTGGTATGTGGGGTGAGCTCTCTCATTTGGGCCTGACCTGGGCGATTTTATTTTATTTTATTTATTTATTTATCCGTTATTTTACCAGGTAAGTTGACTGAGAACACGTTCTCATTTGCAGCAACGACCTGGGGAATAGTTACAGGGGAGAGGAGGGGGATGAATGAGCCAATTGTAAACTTGACTATAGTAGAGGGAAAGAATGCTGTTCACTTTAGACACACTTATTAAGGCACGACTTAACTGATTGTTATTGATTTGTGTGTGTAGTTTATACTAAAATCATGATGCTATGTAGATGGATCAGGCAAGTTTGAAGTTGATCTGCAGTTACATGTAGTTCTGTACTGTATGGAACGTAATTGCTGGAAAAAGTACCCAATTGTCATACTTGAGTAAAAGTAAACATACCTTAATAAATTACTCAAGTAAAAGTGAAAGTCACCCAGTGAAATACTACTTGATTAAAAGTCTAAGAGTATTTGGTTTTAAATATACTTAAGTAACACAAGTACATGCAATTGCTAAAATATACTTAAGTATCAAAATTAAAAGTCTAAATCATTTAAAGTTCCTTATATTATGCAAACCAGACGGCACAATACATTTTTTCTTTACATTGTTTTGGCTATCATGGCTATGCCCCGATTGGATGACAATGCCCCCATCCACGGGGCACGAGTGGTCACTAAATGGTTTGATGAGCATGAAAACATTGTAAACCATGTACCATGGCCGTCTCAATCACCATATCTAAACCCAATTGAACACTTGTGGGACGTTCTGGAGCGGCGCCAGAGACAGCTTTTCCCACCACCATAAACAAAACACCAAATGATCAAATTCCTCGTGGAAGAATGGTGTCGCATCCCTACAATAGACTTCCAGACTCTTGTAGAATTTATGCCAAGGTGCTTTGAAGCGGTTCTGACTCGTGGTCGTCCACCGCCCTATTAAGATACTAAGTTGGTGCCTCCTTTATTTTGTCAGTTACCCGTACATTCTCTCTGCAGGGAGACAAGAGGCCTTTCTTTGCTGTTTGTCCTTCTGTTTAGATGTATAAGGCCCCCTTCCCCAATAGCCACAGACACAGCCTTACATGAGACAGGGCTACGGTACAAAAACAACATTTCCTCTGCCTCCAACTCAATTATTTTGTTGTCTGCTTGCAAAGGACTAATGTGACTCATATGTTCAGTACACCGTGGGCCTAGTGATTTGTGTCTTGAGTTATGAAGTATAGACATGACACGCGCTCCTCTCCTGGAAGGCACATTAGAATTCAAGAGTATAATCAGGATAATAAAGAGTACAATCAGCCTCTACAGCCTTTTTACTGGCTTTCAAAGAGAAATATGACATTGGCAATTACATTTTATGTAAAGCCATTTGAAGCTTTGATGACGAAGGATCTTGATGTTACAGATAGGGTGCGACTTTGGTTTGTCATTGAACGGTATCTGTCCATTACTCATCCAAAGGAGTCCGCGCATGCACGCACGCACGCACACACACACACACACACACACACACACACACACACACACACACACACACACACACACACACACACACACACACACACACACACACACACACACACACACACACACACACACACACAACAGAAAGGAGAGAGTATTTTCTTCCAATATCTTCATGACCTAAATACAGTAATAGTTTATTATAACTCAAACCTTAACATTGTTGTTTTTTTTGTCGTGTGTGACCTCTCCTTGTTTTAGAAAATATTTATTTGCCAAGTAGGACGATGAAAGTGACACTTCCTTTGTTTGAATCGAAGGAAACCATGTTTGTTTGTTTTTGGGACTAGGTCTGTTTCTTGTCTATAACTGGGCACTGGAAGGTTTCTCCAAAGTGATCACTCACTGTTGTGTAGAATTGTGTACTCATTGTGTTTTGCTCACAATCCGTCCACATTCACTTCCTGTGTTTGAGTCCTACGGGTATCTAGTAACTAGTGTTGCTGGTATGAACCTCACAGAAACTCAGTGTTGGCCTTATAGTTCATTCTGTCTGTAAAATACCATTATCCAATATATATCCAATAAATTGACCTTTGGTTGTCTGACGATGCATAGTCATTAGTCATAGTTTAGTGTACGTCGTGGTCATCCCCACTACAGTACATCCCAAGTGATAACTCAATCGTGGAGTTTTAGTCTTGGCACTGGTTTGAATATTTACCACAGTTGGAGAACACAGTTGCTCTCCTCACCCTGTGGAGGGACCAGACCCATGTTTGCTGTCTTTCTCTCTGTTAAAGTAAGCACTGTTCCCTGTGTGTTCTTTCCTGCCTGGCCCCTTCTATGCCTCTCCCTCCAAATGACTCAAAGTGGCTGTGAAATAAACAGCAGAAACAGTTATTATCCCCGTGTAGCCATTTTAGCATCTTCCCCTGAGGCCCCTCCGAAGGAGCTGGTGGAGCCAGAAGGTTTTTATTGTGAAAGCCATGTAGGCAGTGTGGTGTAGAATTGTGTACCCGTTATGTTTTGCTCACAGCCCATTCACACTCACTTCCTCTGTTTGAACCATATGGGCAAAAATGGTGGATAAATGAAGATCAGGGCGTTTACCATTGGGGGAAAAATTGTCAGTCTCCCATAGACACCAACGCAATAGCAGGAGCGTCTGGTCTAGTTAGTTCAGTGACTTTCATTGAACCAGAAAAAAAACCAGGAAGAAAACAGCGATTGGGGTGTCTCGCTTCCTTTTCCGTCTCTGTTATGGGTCTCCAGTAGCCCTCTGGATACACCAGAGAGGAAGAGGCGAAGCGAGAGCATTTACTCTGCCCAAAATCTGTCCACAAAAATAATACCAAGA